>NC_059106.1:168285540-168390487 GCF_020740685.1 Jaculus jaculus
ATTTTTTTGAATTTTGTGTTAATAATCATATTTCATGGTTGCTTTCTAAGAGGATAAGTGAGCCCAATATCTGTTTCCCAGGTGGATAAAGATCCCCTGGGGTAGGTAAGCACAGTCTCAGTCAGGCTCTCAGCAGCCTCCCCCGCCCTGTCTTCTCCCCTCCCTGTGGTCTTGCCTTGATTCCCAGCTCTGTCTGGGGCCTGAGTCTGTGTGGGTCAACTTCCCTCCAGAAACAAAGGTTTGCCTCTTAGTTCCCCCAGTTCCTGGCGCTTTGCCTGCTGAATGTCCATCCACTTTCAGTTCTATGTGCTTGCCATGGGGCCCACTGCTTATCTCAGGAAGAACACACAGAAAAGACATTCTTCTAATAACTAATTAATGTGCTATGATCTGTGCCTGAAGTAACTAACTTCCTTGGCCTAAGGCCTGGCAACCCAGAGTAATAAAATAAACAATAAATTGGCCTGGCAGCTGCTCTCTCCAACACAAACTGCCTCTTTGGAGTACAGTAGCTCTGTGTCCCTCTCGCCCTGGCAGCCTTCCTTGCTTCTGCTATTTTTTCTCCCTTCAGTGTTGCTCTGGCTGGTAAGTAGCCATGAGCCCCTCCTCTTTTGGACTCCTTAGCCCCCTGGTCACCATTTCTTGCTGTCCACTTTCTGTGACTTCTCTGTCTACTGATGGTAGAGGTGGACAGCGGGCTGCTCGAGACACTGAATGCTGCTGTGGCCTACCTGGACCCTGGCTGGGCTGAAGTACAGAGGCTCCCAGAGGAACCTAGGCTGAAACTTGAAGCTGTAGTAAGCCTTGGACTCTGGAGTGTGAACTTATTGGAGTTCCTGGGATGCAAGAGGGCACTCTGTTAAGGCTGATTCGGCTGGCCCTTTCAGCCTTTCACATTTCTTTGGTGACTCTGCAGTCTCCCCAAAAGACGAATGATTTGGCATTTGCCTGGAGCTATTCCATTGCTCACCCCAGAGCATCCCTAACAAGACCTTGGCTTTAAAGTATCACTACCCTGATCAAGATGGCTCTCTGGGACACTAAAGAGTTAAGGAAAAGGAGACCACCGTCCCAGGAGACACGCTGACCTGGGAGTGCATTCTGCTAGCAAAGGGACTAAAGTCCCCTGCCACCGTCTAAGGGTGATAGACGGCCTTTTGTTGGGGCTGCACAGAGACCTCACTGCCTCGTCCAAGTCCTAGTGGTTACTGAAGGGAGCAGAAGACCAGAGGCTGGGGGGATTGTGCTTACCTACTCCAGGGGCTTAGGGTTCACCTAAGTCACACATCTGGAGAGCGTTGGGGAAGGCCACCTTACTCAGACCCTCTGGAGCTCCTGGAGCAGTTGATCATTCACCTCTACCTGAGAAGTGACCCCTCTGGAGACAAGTCTGTACTCCGTTCCCATTGGCTGTGGGACAGAGGCCTGACCCAGTGTATGTCAGTAGGACCCGGAGAAGAGACTGAGTTAGGAAGATGAATTCCCAGCAGGCTACCCATCCTCTCTGGCCCTTGTTTCCGTTATCTGTCTCGTGTGGACATGAATGGGCAGCACCACCACACTCGGAGAGAAGGGGGGCATCCTGCCTGTCCATATCTCTGAGTACCAGGGGAGGAGCAGGATGCCAAGGCTGAGCCAGTAGTGCCCAGACCAGTGTAGCCACGAAATTCGTCTGCGGGAATCACCTCTTCCCATGACCGAGGTCCTGTACACGGAGGGCCGGGGAACACGGAGCTGACACCCCAACTTGACCATCCCCTTTGTGTCTGCGGGTGCATTACCATCTCCCTAAAACCCTGCCAGGCTAACAGAGCAAGGGTTATCCTGACCTCATTTTAACATGGAAGGACCCATGGCTTAGGGACCCCAAGATGCAGATGGGTAACGTGAAACCTAACATAGGCAGACAGTGGCATGTGCATAGACGACCTGTGAGGTAGGTGTGGTGTGTTTGGGAAAGGAGCTGCTGTGTAGGGCTGGGGTGAGAAAGACTCAGATAAGACTGTGTGGAGGAGGCATTGGAACTGGATTTGGAGACAGCTCAGAATGCGCCGAGTGTCTGCTGACAACACACACGGGCTCATTTTCTGTAATTGCTGCTGGTGTCATTGCGGGCAAATGGTCTGCTCCAGTTCTCCGCTTTCCCAAAACTCTTGCATATCGCCTCGAACTCTTTTCACTTTCTGACTTTAGTAGTTCAGATAACCAAGTGTTTTCCCATCCTACAAACTAAGTAGACCAAGGCTGTGCTGCTTTTACGCAGCTTGTCCAGGGCCCTGTGGGAGATAGATCACCCAAGACGGCGTTCATAGTCCGCAGCTGTGCAGAGGCCCTGAGCCCAGCCCGACGCCTTTGGAAGCAGCATCTGCAGCCCCCCCACCCCCGCCCCGTTCCTGCCCCTGGGCTGCGTCCCGGTGGCTGCTCACAGTCCTGGTCCCCCGTCCTGTGGAGATGGGTGCTGGAAAGGCAGGCTGGGTTAAGACCATTGCCTCCACGCCTTACCCTAAATACTTAGGTCACCAGCAAAGCAAGCCACATACTTGATTGCCAGTTAAGCAGGGCATAAAAACATGAGGAAAATGTCATGAAATAATTTTACTTAAGAAACACGTGAAGAAAAAAATAGTCCTTATGGGAAAAACCAGAAATGCATCAGATTTCCCCACACATACTTTATGGTTTAGCATTTATTTATTTTGCATTACATGGTCCAGGAGATGGGGCACCGAAATCTTTTCAGCTCTTAGGACCCCTAAATACGTTAATTTTGCCCTGCAATTGGACTTGCTATATCTTGATTTCTCCGCTGCAAAACTGAAATAGCATTGCTGTACCATAGAGCAGGGAAGGCTGGTAAAATGCAATGATCTAGGTGGACAGTGTTGGCTACACGGCGAAGGCCCAGCCTGTTCTGACCCTCCTTGCTCCAAGTATCCCCATCTCAGCTGGTCCCACCCAGTCTAGAATTAACTTTTCCTTTTTTACACAGCTATGAGAATGTTTTCACATGGCAACAGAGGCGATCTGTCTCTCTCTCCCCCAAAAGAAGCAGTGCATGAGATTCCTCAATAGCTTTTCCTCTCTGGACACAGTGGTGGTTTTGTCTGAGGGGCACCCTGTGCCACAAGCCACACCCAAATGGCCCTGAGAATTCACCCAGCCCCAGGCTCTCTGCCTTGGCCTCTGACTGTGGCCCTGAGCTTGCTGGTAGCCTCCTTAGGCTGTGTTTCTCCATACCCAAATGGTCAGCAAGGCTTGGGTCATGTGAGCGTAGCAGGACAGGAGGCCCTTGCCCAGCCGCCTCAGGCGGTGGCTCCAGCACTTCCCAGGAGGCTGACCTGTGAGGCTGGGCCAGTGGCCCTTTGTTCCTCTGCTGAGCACAGCACGTCTCCCAGGGCTGGAATTCGAGATCTCTTCAGTGCCTGGCCTACTTTACTCAGGGCCTTTTTGAGGCTGTCTCGGTGGTTTCCACCCCTCTCTCGATAGCCAGCCGGGCACTGGAACTTTTGGCGGTCCCTCTCACCCGTGGATCTGCACAGGACGTGTCCGCCCAGCGTTCCCTGCCCCACATCAACACACCGATTCTCGTGGGGAATGTGGCCCCACCCTGCCGTTCCTAAGTGACAGCGCACAGGCCCGGGGTCTCTCCTGTCACCTGTGAGCAGCAGCTTCTGCAGGCCACCCACAGTCACCGAGGCTGGACTGTACACCCAGGGGCTGTGGTCATGGAGATGCCCGTGTCCCTGAGTTTGCGGGTCCAAAAGCCACCTGCCTGCTATAAGTGATGCACAGCGTGGGGAAGTCATTCACCTTTGGTCTTTTAAAACAGGGAGATCATTTGGGTGCTAGGTAGTGACAAAATAGTTACCATGTGTCACAAATTTAACCCTTACACCATCCTACAAAGTGGGTTCTCTTATTAGGGCCATTTGACAGGGAAGACCTCAACACTCACATTGCAGTAGATGTGAAGATGCAATGTGCTAACCCATGACACATTTATAATGCCTGGTACGTGATGCCCTTGTGGTAGAGGAGGGTGTTGAGGTCACACTGGCCAAGTAGATGGCCCCCCATAGCTGGAGAATCCAAGACGGTATCCCTGGGCTGCTGAGATCTGCGTTCCCTAGGAGGCCCCTAAAGGAAGCACGCACAAGAAAGCTGGAAGTACCATCCAAGGTACACCTGTCACCTTTATGCTCATCACAGCCCCAGTGCCAGCTCTCAGAATGACCCTCTGGCTGGAGGAGACCCTGCCATGTGGAGGAATGAGGGGCTTCCCCAGCCACATAACACCTGCGTGGCTCGAGGGGGGCCAACCTCCCAGGCCGCAGGGCTCCAGGCTCTGACCAGATCAGCAGCTTCCTCAGAGACTACGGTTGGCACAGCGCCCCCACCAGCTCCTTGGGGACAGGTCACATAGCAACCCAGCTTAACTGCCAGGGAACTGTGGATTGGAGCACATCTCCACGCACTTCCCAAAGGCAGACACTTCCCAAAGGCAGACGTAGCCTGCTGAGGTCCCAGAGGAAAGCCAGCCCACCGTGCTTTCTCTCTCTCTCCTGGGGGGGTCACAGGGTGGCAGGGTGCTGTGGCTTGGGCCGGGAACACCTGGCCTTGTGGCCCAGCTGTGTCCCGTCTGTCCGTGGGCCTGGACCACTGATTTTTCAGTTGAAGAAAGAGGAAGAGTAAAGGGTTTGATGTCACACTCATAGGGACTTGAGTTCTAGCGCTGTCCCTAAGCTGCCTGACTTTGGGAGAGCTATACAACACGTTTCATTTTCCTTAGTACCTACCTACATGACCAGTGTGGGGTCCAAAAGAGAAGGTGCTGTTCAGCTGCTTGTAATAGAGTGACCTGGTATGTGGGCATGCTGTTGCATGGCAATGGCTATTACCAGGAGCGTGAGAGGTTGGTAAGGAGTAAGTTATACTCCCTTCCCTGACTGCATGTCTGAGTCAGACGGGAACCTTCTAAAAAGTAGCAGTTGCTACGCTCTCTCCCCTGACCAAGCAGATCAGAACTTCTGAAGTAGAGCTCTGGTGCCTTCAGCTAGTCCTCCATACGGACCTCCCTCCCCCTCACCTCTCTGATTGACACGGTGTGCAATGCCTCACTGCCAGCTTTCTTCCACGCAGGCAGTGCAGATCATTAACCCATCAGTAAGGTCTGCACTAAAGATTTGTAATAATTCACATAGTGGAATTCACTATGAGGAGTGAAGTAGAGCCCAGCTGCTCTCTTTCAGACATCAGATGTAATCTTCATAAACATCACAGGATATGCAGATTCCCGCCTGCCTGCTGCACAGCGTCCTCTGTGGTTAGAGTAGGCACCCTTTGGGGGCAGGGCATGTGTACGTACAGTTGTTGATACAATAGAAAAGCATCCGTCCGTACAAATAAATTTGGGAGCTAGAGAGATGGCGTAGAGGTTAAGGTGCCTCCTACAAGGCCAAAAGGCCCAGTTCTATTTTCCTAGGACCCACATTAAGCCAGATGCACAAGGTGACACATGCATCTGGAGTTCATTGGCAGAGGCTATAGACCCTGGTGCACCCATTCTCTCTCTCTCTTTCTCCCTCTCTCTCTCTCTCTCTCTCTCTCTCTCTCTCTCTCTCTCTCTCTCTCCTTTTGTCCCTCTGTCTCTCTTTCTCAAATAAAGATAAAATATTTGAAAAATAAATAAATTTTGACACCTCTCTAGGCAGAGCAGGTCAAAAAACAAAGCACAGGGGTTTGGGGAGGTGATTCAACAGTTAAAGATGCTTATTGGAGGCAGGTGTGACATATGCCTTTAATCCCTGCACTGCAAAGCAGAGGTAGGAGGATGGCCATGAGTTCAAGGCCACCCTGAGACTATATAGTGAATTCCAGGTCAGCCTGGGCTAGAGTGACACCCTACCTCAAAAAAAAAAAATTAAAATAAAAAAGAAAGAACACACATCTGGGCACGAAGCACATGGATTCACAATGCCACATACAGAAGCTAGAGGGGGACCCAAAAGGTTGGAAGTTCCCTTTTCATAATGTACCCTTCACCCTGTATTTACATTAGATCCTGTACAAGCTGTGTTCACTTCAGGTGAGCAGTCATGTATATAAACAGTGACTATGAGGAGCCAGAAGGGTCTATGCACAGTCTGTTTCTATGACTGGGCAGGAATTTCAGCCGGTTTTCTTCATTTCCGAAGTCTGCAGGAATCAACTGCAATCCATGCTGTATTTCTAAACCCAAACCTTTCTTTCCTTCAGTCCCCCTCCTGCTGATGCAGGGGGCAGGAAAGGACCAAGAAAAACAGAGAGTAATTGAAATTCCACCTTCTGCAAAGTTCTTGGGTTCGGGAGCTCTTGCTCCCCTCCCCCCACCCGTGGCTCATGTCTTGCCAGCTGTGTAGTGGACACTCCACGGTGGCCTGTGAGTGACATCCTTGCGGATGACTGCACTCCTCTCTGCCAGGTACCTGCTGGAACAGGATTTCCCGGGCATGAGGATCGGGCCCGAGCCGACCACTGACTCCTTCATTGCTGTGATGCAAGGGGATGTGGAGGGAATCATCCCTGGGAACGCGCTGGTGGTGGATCCAAAGAAACCCTTCAGGAAACTCAACGCTTTCGGCAATGCCTTCTTGAACAGGTGAGTGTGGAGAGGCTCTCACTGTGGGCTGGGCTCCTTGGAGTATAGGAGGGAAGACAACCCTGAGGCTAGTCCTGGGAGCCTCTGGGCCTTTTCCATATTGTTCTTTTGACCACCCCTTGCTGGGAACATGACTGAGTCAGTCACCATAGAGGGATATGGGAGCTATAAATGCTGGGTTGATTCCTCCAGAACAGTGAGCAGAAAGCTCTGCTCATGATCACATGACCCTGGCCTGCGCCTACCTCCAAAAGTGTCCAAGGATATTGTCTGTTTCCCAGCTCTTGACTGGATCATGGCTGGGACTTGTACCTAACTGGAAGAGGACAAAAGGTTCTTCTTATTTCTGCATGTTTTCCTTTCTTGGAAAGAACCCTGGATATAAGGGGAAAGCCTTGGGTTTGAGTTCTGACTCTTGTACTAAACTTCTAGTATGACCACGGACAGGTCACCCCCTTCTCCTGGGACAAATTCAGGCCTGCAAGTACCAAGGCCATCGTGAGAATTATTTGAGTGGAGAAAGCTCTAGAGAGTGTTTGGCAAGCTGATCTGGGCCTTCACAGTGTTATTATGCTTAACTGGAATGTAAACCAATCCCCTGATCACACGTGTGCTGGAAAGAATATAGGCTTTGGCTCCAGATGGACCTGGGTTCATGGCCCTCCTTGTACTGTGGATCTTGGACAAGTTGCCAAATTTTCTAAGTCTGACTTTTCTTCTATGTAAAGTAGGATAATAATAACAATATCTTCAAGGAGTTCAGAGAGAGGTGAGATGTTGAACTGAAAGTACTTCATGTCTGGAACACAGTAACCCACAGAAATGTTAAATTATGGTGATGTGATCATTATTGCGGGGTTTTTTTTTTTTTTTTAGTTTGATTCTCTAATTATTCAGTGAGCAAAATGAATGCCCACTGTTGAATTTTTCAGCTCTAGAAATCACGGCCCATTGCCCCAAGGATTTACAACATCTCTTATCCTGTGAATTTGTTTCTCATTTTGCCTATAGCAACATGCAGCCAGTAACTCTCGGAGACAGGGAGGGGAACAGGGGTCTGGAACATGTGTGGAATGCCTGCTGCTGGGACATGCTCCCAAAGCAGGGACAGGAAGCCTGGTCCTGTTGAAAAATCACCCTTGGAGATCTGGCCTTGCAGGGAGAAGTCTGAGGGTACATGTGTGGCTTCTGTGTAGCCAGAAACAGAATCAGCGTAAGCAGATTGGGGTGATAGTGGTACGCTGTGACAGAGCCCTTGAGTCCAGGAGTGTCTCTGATACCTGGAGCCAAGTGCAGAGGTCGCAGCCCGAGGTGAAGGGAAAGTTAGGCACCCAGGATGCTAAAAACACAGCAAAGGGGGAGAGGCTGATGGAGAAGACTGAGCAGGGGCACCTGGGGGCGGGGGGGGGGGGGCATGATGTGTTTGATTCTGGATGTTTGCAGGCCGCAGTGAGTGGCTGGGATTAAGCTAAGGTGTGTCTCCCTCTAAAGCAGAGATGCGCTGCCCCCAGATGAGAGAGGCTCCCCAGACACACAAGAGGCAGTCTCCCAAAGCGCTCAGAGCAGGGTCAGTGGTTAACCCCACTGCTCACAATGATAATAGTGTTCTGCGTAATAGCATATGGTCTGCTATGATAACAGATGATGTGTAATTGCCATTGTAACTGGTGCATTCCTGAGACAGGAGCCACCTTTATGTCATTGTCCAAACCCAGCAGGTCTCACTCAGTCTGTGGTCAGGCATTTTGAAATCAAGAGGAGTGTGTGTCGGTGGGGGGGGCGGGGTGTATTTGAGCATGAGGTGGGTTGTATGATTTACCCTGAGTAAAAACATTGAGCCTCTTTCAATATTATTGTCTGCATCTATACAATACAATTTGCAAAGCCTCTCTACCCCCAGTCTGTGCCTGCAAATATGTAAAGAAAATCCTAGGGAGAGAACAGCACATATCGAGCGGGTAGCTGTAATTGAGTACCGTGGTTACATTTCAGGAACGGCATTGTGGGGGAGAAGGGTGGAGAGAGACATCTATAAAGGGCTGGGGAGATGGCTCCATGATTAAAAGTTCCTATTGTACAGGAAGACTGACCACTAGAGTTCAGAGCCCCAGAGCCCACACAGGGCTGGATAAGGCACAGGTCTGTAATCCCAGTGTCCAGTAACGGGAGGCAGAGTTGGAGGAATCCAGAAGCCTATGGGCCAGCGAGTCTGTGCATTGGCAAACAAGGGAGACACTGTCTCAGACAGAGTGGAAGGCAAGGACTCATACCCCAGGGTTGTTCCCTGACCTGACCCCCACACAGGCACCCTTGAATACATGCAGACACATGCTTATGCACAACTTAATAAAAAGAGTAATGTGAAAATATATGAACCCGTGTGAAGAGAAAAACAAATACGAAATGTGACGCTGCTGAGGGACTTGGCCTCTCTGTCTTTCAATCTGTGATTTTGGGGAGGGTCCCTGGCCCTGGGGATCTGGGTAGTGCTGGCCTGGAGCGGAATGCAGGAAGGAGAGCAGTGTGGCAGTAATGACGGTGAGGTGCTAGGGGATGAAATTCATGGCTTTCTAAAAATATTTTATTCATGGAGAGATGGCTTAGCATTTAAGGCACTTGCCTGCAAAGCCTCAGGACTCACGTTCGACTCCCCAGATCCCACATAAGCCAGATGCACAAAGTGGCGCAAGCACTCAAGGTCCCACGTGCACACGAGGGGGCGCGTGTTTCTGGAGTTCGATTGCAGTGGCTGGAGGCCCTGGCATGCCCATTCTCTTTCATCCTTCGGCTTTGCAAGCAAGTGCCTTAACCTCTGAGCTACCCCTCCAGCCTGGAATCCATGTTTTATTCCAGGTTCTGGGTTGACAGTGGCATGGGTCAACTCAACAGAGGAAATGAGGCCGAGTCCAGTCTTGGTCCACTAGCAGGGTAGAGTAGCACTGAGAGGCCGTTGCAGAACAGCTGGCATTTGACATGGGCATGACATGGTGGGCTAGTGACAGTGGAAAGGTAAAAATGGGCATTCCAGTTAGAGGAAACTGAAAACAAAGAGAAATACAAGCAGGGAGGGATGAAAGAAAGGGGCTCTGTGTGGGACCCCCTAAATGGTGTAGTAAACTGTATGACTGTGCCCAGGAGCACTCACCACTGAGACGGGGGCTGGCTGGGAGCCGCCAGGCATGCCTTCTGGAAGGACAGCGGGCATCAGGGGGAGCCCCCTTCCACGCGGTGCTGACCATAGATTCCCGTTAGCTCTGTGGATGCCACCAAGCAGGCCCGCGTCCCATGCCAGGCAGCGTTGCATTCCTGCTCCTCCTGAGTGAGGCGGCACTGCCGTCCTAGTGTTAAGTCTAGCCATTAGCTCACCGTTAAGGTGCCCAGATGCGTTCTGCTGGCCAGCCCCAGTGCCACCTCCTTGGAAGCCATGTCTGTGCCTGGGTCACTTTGGACTGTTGACTGACTTCAGAGTGCCAGCCCCCATTGCACCCCGAATTGCCTGTGCTACAGGAGCAGGGATGGAAATCAAAGAGGCTCAGCGTTCCCAACGGTGGGGGGCTCACAGCACGAGCCCTGGCTACCTCAGACTTACTGAGGAGATATCAAAGAGCAGACCTCCAGGCCACCCTGGCACTCTGTGTGGTCTGGTGCAGGCTCATGGCTCTCTGCTCTTGCACTGAACAATAGGCACTTGCAGATGAAGACACATGTGGGAGACTACCTCTGAGATCAAGGGAGACCTGCCTCTGTGTGGGTACCTCGAGGCTCCCCCCGCCCCTGTGCAAGAGGAGGCCCTTTGGATTGGCCGTCAGGGTCAGCCTCCACTCAGTCGAGTCGCTCAAGGCGGGAGGTAGATGGCCAAGGACGACTGAGAGCTGGGAACACAAGTGTCGTCGTCAGCACGTTGTTGCTGGGATGGACATCCACACAGGCACGGTTAATGGGAAGAAGGGATTTATTTCAAGCTGACAGACCCGGGGGAGGTTCGGGACGGTCCACTGATGGCGGAAGAACCGCTTAATTCCATGCATCCAGGTGGAGAGAAATCACCGAGCATTCAGCGACACAAGCAAGCGCATGCCAACACCAGCAAGCAGAGACCCACCCGAGCTCAAACTCTCTCCAGTGGACCTTTGGGCTGGGATAAGATCTGGCTCCTGTGATATGCCCCCTCTAGCAGGCTGCTGGAGACTTAAGCAGGAAGGTTAATCTTTTTTTTTTTTAATTATTTATTTATTTATTTGAGAGCGACAGACACAGAGAGAAAGACAGATAGAGGGAGAGAGAGAATGGGCGCGCCAGGGCCTCCAGCCTCTGCAAACGAACTCCAGACGCGTGCGCCCCCTTGTGCATCTGGCTAACGTGGGACCTGGGGAACCGAGCCTCGAATTGGGGTCCTTAGGCTTCACAGGCAAGCGCTTAACCGCTAAGCCATCTCTCCAGCCCAGG
Organism: Jaculus jaculus; assembly: GCF_020740685.1. NCBI lineage: Eukaryota > Metazoa > Chordata > Mammalia > Rodentia > Dipodidae > Jaculus > Jaculus jaculus. Next base: position 168,296,624 of record NC_059106.1, read on the forward strand.
AAGGTTAATCTTAATGACAATAAAAATAATACCTGAGGCTATGGGAGACTTGCATTCAAACTACCAAGCATCAGGCCAGGGCTTTGCTCACACAGGAAGTGGGGGGGAGCAGCCGTGCCTGCCAGCCAGCGTTTTACCACACTCACCTGAGTACAAGCGTCCTGAGACGGAGCATGGCAGGGACAAGAGGACCAGGCTTCAGCCGTTGGCTATGCCCCATTCCCAACAGGTCCACGCCGGTGACCCTCTGGCACAAGGGAGAGCCAGGCTAGGGACCGGGGAAATTGCCCTAACAGCCCACTGCACCCACCCTCTTGCCATCTGCGCAGGTTCGTGTGTGCCCAGCTGCCCAACGCCGTGCTGGAGAGCATCAGTGTGATCGACACGCCAGGCATCCTCTCCGGGGAGAAGCAGAGGATCAGCCGAGGTAAGCAGCATGCAGGCCGGGTGGAGGCTCTGGGCCGCCTGATCACATTCGGATCGGTTCCGTCGAGTGTATTTGCTTTTCTGCATCACAAGAGATGTCTTACAGTCTCATGGCAGGCGGGCGCTCGTCTGCTGAGGGAGGCTGTTTTACCTGGGGCCGTCCTAGGCAGGGGCCAGCCGATGAGTTTGGGTCCTGCGGAGCTCAGGAAAAGGCTGGTCTTTGTGTTCTCTTCGGGAAAACGGCACATCAGTGCGGCCTGCACATGGTGTTAACCTGTCCTCTAAGAGGCGTCTGGCCTGGCTTCTCATGTCCCTGCAGCGCCTCCCCTGCCCGGGGTTTGCCATCCTGCCAGGGAGGCGCTGCATCCAGAGAACGTGAGCGCCTCGGAGGGGGTTCACAGCACCCTCGGGCCGTGCACGGAGGGAGCCGGGCATGTGAGCGCACTTTGAAAACTTCACTACAGATAAATACGGGTCATTTCTTTAGGAGGTCACCGGCCTGGTGGACCGGAGCTGGCGCTGACTGGCAGTTCTGTCCCTGCTAAGCAAGGTGACCTTGGGCAGGGATCCTTACCTCAATGTCAAGGGAAACCAGTTTGGCAGGGTTGCTGAGGGCTAAAGAGTACTGGCAGAGATGCACAAGGGGACACAGGCATCTGGAGTTCCTGAGCAGCAGCTGAAGGCCCTGGTGCGCCCATTCGGTCTCGCTCTCTCAAATAAATAAATAAAATAAAATTTTAATTTTAATTTTAAAAAAGAAGAATACTGGAGAAAGTGGTTCTGCCTGGCATATAGCAAACATCCAGTAGGTCTGGGGTGTTAGAGATCATCATCATCACCACTATGGCCACCACCACTGTCCTTTCCGCACGGCATCATCACCATTGTTTGCTTCTAGCACCAACATGCTAGGCTGGTGCTGTGAAGACAAACCCAGGGCTCCAGGCCACCCACCAACCCCAGCTTCTCCTGGCATACTTTCTCTGTGCCTCTCGGGAGCCCTCTCCCATTTCTGGCTTTGACCTTGTTGAGACAAGGTCTCATGTAACCCAGATTGGCCTAGAACTCTCTAGGTAGCTGAGACCGGGCCTTGAACTTCTGATCTTCCTGCCCTTTCTCCCTGGTGCTGGAACTACAGGCATTGGCCGCCATGCCCAGCTACCCAACCCTTTCTGTGCCACGAATTGTATCTCTGACATGAAGTACAGCCTTGGGATAAAGGGCTGGAGCCAGATCGGCACCCGAAAGTCAGCCTCTTTGAACTGGCAGTTTGCTCTGGGAAGTGGCCAGGGCTCTCTCCTACGCTGACCTCAAGTGGTATCTCCCTGTTGCCTTGAGGAGACCAGAACCAGGGAAGACATCACACACTCCAGTGACCCAAGTGCTGGGGAGCGGGGGAATGGGGAGCATTGCCCATGTCCACAGCCCCATGTTCTTCCTCCAAGCCGTAGACCCAGAGTTCCCGAATGAATCTACATACACACAGGCTCCCTCCCTCTCCTCTCTGTGCCTCGGAGGCTCCAGGTTGTGACTCACCAAAGGGGTTGGTGTAGAGATCAAGTCAGCACAGAGACCTTGACCCCCTTACTATCCTGGAAAGGTAACTCCCCAGGCTGGAACCCAGAAAAATGTGATCCCTGCTCAGAATGTTCTGGAACAAGGTGCATCTTGTGTGGAAAACTAGAAGAGGCACCAGGGAAGCCAATTCCAGGAGGTCTCAGGCCAAAACGTGTCTCTCGGTGAAATGCACTGGAGTGGGCAGGAGAGGCGGGCAGGGAGGAGTTCCTGGAAGTGGCAGGATGTGCCCGGCCCGGCTCATTACTGGGAAGCAGCAGGGATGCAGCATCCTCCTGAGGACTCCGGAAGCCTTCATGTCCTCTCCCTTGGGAAGCACATTTCCTGACTGCATCCCAGCTGGGAACCCCTGCCACCCCTTCCCTTGAAACGCCACCCCCGGCCTTTGCACCCCCACTCCCTAACTCACTAACAGCCTGAAACCCCATGGCCTGAGGCAGGGGCGCATCTGGAATGACAGCCTGGTCCTCTGAAGGCCTGCGATGAGTCTGCAGAAACCACACTTGGTGGCTGCTCCCAGTAGACACCCTGGGTGGCATTGGCCCCCATTGTTAGCCAAACCCTTCCCTGTCTTGGAGCTGCACACCTTTGCGCTTCTCTTTCTCCAAAATGCCTCTAGGGCTTGACAGAGACGTTCAAGGGCTCGAGGGGACATGCTCTATGCCCACCGCAATAAGTGTGGGGCTTGAGGTTGTGGGGCTGAGAGCTCTGGGCTCTGCGTGGGCTTAGAACTCCCCAAGCCAGTGGTTCTCAAGTTGCCAGTTCTTGTCTACAATTAGCAAAGAATTGAAAAAAACAGACATGAAGGGTAAATTACGAGAGTAGAGAAATAAAGCAGAAAAGCTCCCAAGTTATGAAGGGTCTCCCCGCCCCCAACTTGGAGGGGTCCCCAGAGGGAAAAGGGGGGAAACCAGAAACTCTACACAGCAGCTTGGAACAGGACTGTTTATAATCAGGCATCTAATGAGGATGAGCCTCATTGTAAAGTTCAAGTGTGTATGGAAGACTTTGATTAGTCGGAGGGCCCGGGAGGGGATCACAGACCCGGGAAGGACTGGCCAGCTGGGGCCCACGTCAGACTAGTGAGTTCCGGGCTCACCCAACACTAAGAGCTAAGAAGAAAATGTGCGCCTGGGTTCGGGGCCTGTAATTGCCACCACCTGGCCTGGCTGTGTGAGCTTGAGCAAGCCTTCAGCCTCTCTGCAGCCCCACTCCCTACTCTCTAAGACGGGCTTGTTCTGTTCCAAGGAGGTTTGCTATGCTCCAGAAAATCCTAAGCACAATTCTCCTTCATTGTTGCTGCCTTGTACTGCATTTCAGCCTGAGAGGGAAGCGCCGGGTGATTAAGGGGTGGCCTTACTTATTGGGTTTGTCTCATTGATTTTCTCCTTCCGGATATTACTCAGAAATGCTCTCTCTTCCCAGCCTCTGTAGCCTGGAGGTAGGAGCCACAGCTCCCTGTAGGCTGTCCAGGCTCCTGCCTGGAGCCTGCCCGTCAGCTCCCTGGGTGCCAGCAGATAAACAGCAGAAATTCTGGGAAGAGCCACGTCTGTGTCCAGACTCCCCTCGCACTGGCCCTGGACTCAGGGACGGTGCCGTTGGAGATGCTCAAGAGAATGTACTGTGGTCTCAGAGCCCTTCCTGGGAGCAAGCAGGAGAAGGGCTGGTCACCGGGCGTACCTCGCATCCTGACCTTGGGGCTGTGTCCCACTCAACGCCCTCCTCCCGCTGAATGGCAGGTGTGGTTGCTATGACGTAATTCCGGAGTCTTCGCTCAGCCAGCCATTTGTCCTCATCTTACAGCTCACGCTTGCCCAAGGCCACCCAGAAAACAACTGCTTCCTCTGCAGGCACGTCTGTAGAGAGGTTGTGGGGCTGAGAGCTCTGGGCTCTGCGTGGGCTTAGAACTCCCCAAGCCAGTGGTTCTCAAGTCGCCAGTTCTTGTCTACAATTAGCAAAGAATTGAAAAAAACAGACATGAAGGGTAAATTACGAGAGTAGAGAAATAAAGCAGAAAAGCTCCCAAGTTATGAAGGGTCTCCCCGCCCCCAACTTGGAGGGGTCCCCAGAGGGAAAAGGGGATAAACCAGAAACTCTACACAGCAGCTTGGAACAGGACTGTTTATAATCAGGCATCTAATGAGGATGAGCCTCATTGTAAAGTTCAAGTGTGTATGGAAGACTTTGATTAGTCGGAGGGCCCGGGAGGGGATCACAGACCCGGGAAGGACTGGCCAGCTGGGGCCCACGTCGGGAAAGGGGGAAGAGTCAGCAAGCTGCTCCTTATGGCCATCTTGAATCAGACTGGATCAGACTGCATTGCTAGTCTCTCACAGGCCAGGGCTTCATCCATGTTCTTTCGGGCCTGTGTCCCTAGCTGATTATCTGCAAAAGGAAGCTGCCTGGCCCCTAGTCTAAATCCGAGGTTATCTGGACTGTGGAGCAGCCAGGAGTTGAGAGGGAGTGGGAGAGGAGCCCGCAGACTCATTGCTTCTGTCTCATGGGCTTTGCAGCCACACACCCCGGAGGAGGCTTCTGGCAGCGCCCTGTGTCAACTGATAGCGACTCTTCAGAGCTTGCAGAAGTGGGAAGATGAACAGGAGCCCTTGTCCTTAGGATGTCATAGGAAAGCTCCCCTCGCTTGCTCCCGCAGTCCCCATATCCCCCCTCCACTCCATCCCAGCTTTTGAAAGGCAGGTCGGGGTGGCAGCGAACAGGGCTGACTCTAGAGCCACCTTCTGGATTTGAATCCCAGTGCCACCACCTACCAGTGGGGTGACCTTGGGAGAGTTACTTTTCCCCACTGTGACTGTGGCTACTCATCTGAAAACTGACGCTATGGGCTGGAGAGGTGGCTTAATGGTTAAGGCGCTTGCCTGAGGACCCAGGTTCAGTTCCCTGGTACCCTCGTAAGCCAGATGCACAAGCTGGCACATGCGTGTGGGGTTCGTTTGTAGTGGCTAGAAGCCTTGTTGCACCCATATTCTCCCTCTCTCTCTCTCGTAAATAAATAATGTGTACAAAGTTTAAAAAAAAAAACTGGCACTGATATTAGTTTCAGCCTCACAGGGTGATCGTGAGGAAGAAGGAGTTGATGACTCTGAAGCACCAGGCATGGTGGGCACCTAGCAAACGTGCCAGTGCTGAGCATTAGCCGTCACTGTCGTTGTGGACCGGTGCTCATGCAAGTGTGGTCTGCAGACCAGCAGCAGCAGCATCTGCTGGAAGTAGGTTAGCGGGGGGCTGGCGAGATGGCTCACTGGACGACGTGGCCGCTGCACGCGCAGGAGCACCTGAGCTCGCACCCCCAGAACCCGCACAAAGACAGCGCACTGTGGCACCAGCGTCTGCGACCCCAGCCTGTCTAGGTCAAGAAGGGAGGTAGAGACAAGAGGGTTTCCCAGGAGCTCGTGGGCCAGCCAGCCTGGTGGCTAGCGCAGCGGTGAAAACGGTGAGCAACGCGAGGCCCTGCCTCAAGCGAGGTGGGTGGCAAGGACCAGCACCCAGAGCTGTTCTCTGACCTCTGCATGTGCCCTGGGGCGTGGGTGCACCCACACTCATGCACATGAACACACCTACACAGAGAGATGCCTACCTAGCTCCTAGGGATCAGAAACTCGGCACGAGGGGGATCAGCCTCCCGGGCCTTCCTGAGACTCTGAGTGAGGTTGGCTTGTGAGGAATTGCTACTGAATGCCCTTGCCTGGATTCTGGCCTCGCTTCCTGAGGCATGGCAGGAACCAGTGCCTCGTTTCTAATGGCTTTCTGTCAATAACTTCCATGGACTCTGGGTCTCCAGAGTATGTTCCCTGGTAACCTTTGTGCTGTTGGAAACCGTGATGGCCGGTCATACCAGAAGCCCAGTGAAGGACTTCTACCCAGATGCCAGAGCTGCGTCATGTGGGATGGTCAGAGAAAAGGCCTGGGAGCCCTGCTGGGCTCACTGGAAAAGTCCGGTCCCTCTACTCCCATCAAGTGCTGTGCGCCCTTGCACAAGTTACTGGACCCCTTTGAGCCTCTTCCTCTGCCCCCCCCCCCAGTGTGGTGGAAGAGGATCAGAGGCACGGAGAGATAAGAGCGCTTCCTGTCCTCTGTGTCTGCAAATATACAGACCACTGGAACAGCCCGTCCTCTGAGTTAGACGTTTCATCACTCTGACAACTACCTAAGACAAACAATTTGAAAGGAGAAAAGATTTTTTTTTTCTGTCTCATGGTTTCTGAAGTTTCAGTCCGTGGTTCCGTTGTTTCTGGACTAGGGTAAGACAGATCATCATGGTGGAGCAAAGTTGCTCACCTTTTGGGAGCCAGAAAGCAGAGGGCAGGGGGGAGAGGAAGGGGCTAGGGGCAAGACCTGTCTCCCAGGCGTGCCCTTCCCAGCAGCCCACTTCCCTTGACTAGGCACCGCCTCCCAGTTTTCCACTATTTCTCAATAATGCCGACATATTATGAGTCCGTCAAGGGCTGAGTCCACTATATGATCGAGTCCCATCAGCCAGCAGTCAAGCCCCCGCTGGGGAAGCGCTTCCTGTCCAAACCACCCTCTCCCTGATCCCTCGCTCCCTGGTGGTGAGCAGAGTGGGTGCTCCGGGGCTACTAGAACCAGCCAGAAATGAAGCAATGCTAGGTAACCAAGGTGTGGCTGCCCGAAGTCCTTGGAAAGAACCCCGTACAGAGTAGCATTTGGCAACTGTGGGCTCTAGCAAGAGTAAGGAAGGAAGGAAGCTTGGACATCTGTAGGAGAACAAGTACTTTGCTGTGTCACAGGAACTCTGACTTTACATGCAGACGGGTCTGGTCTGGACGCTCATCAGGGCCTTCCATCTTCGGTCATGCTGCTTGTCGGCCTTATAAAGAGTGTCTGAGATTTTACTCCTACCTGTATTCCCAGCACTTGGAAGACTGAGGCAGGAGGATTCTGAATGTAAGACCAGCCTGGGCTGCATAGCAAGACCTTTTCTCAAAAGAAAAACTACAGAAGCTTAGTGTCCTAAGTTCCTTTTCTAGCCGGACCCCTGGCACTAGCTTAAATTCATGAAGGGAAGAACTGGGCAGTACCTAGCTTGATGCTTATAATAATATCCTGCATTGGCTGAGTGTCTGCTACGTGCATTTAATCCCCATCATTCTATTAACTAGATACTTCCTAATGCCCATTTTTCACATACACATATGTGGTATATGTCATGTGTATGTATGTGAGTTACATGGATGTGCAGGTATATGTGCACATATGTTTGTGTGCATGCAGAGTCCAACATTGGATATCTCCCCCAATCACTCTCCAGCTTGTTTTTTAAAGCAACATTTCTCACTGAACATACAAGTCTCCAATTTGGCTGGACTAGCTAGCCAGAAAGCCTAAGGATCCTGGCTGCCATGCCTCCCCAGCCCCGGGATTGCTGGCACACACTGTCATGGTAGAGACACTAACCCTGGTCTTCATGCTTGTGGGTCAAGCACTTTACTCACTAAGCCATCTCCTCAGCCACATAATGCTCATTTTAAAAAATATTTATTTACTTATTTACATACTTACAAGCAGAAAGAGTCAGAGAAGAGAAGGAGAGGGAATGAATGGGCACACCAGGGCCTCTTGCCACTGAAAATGAACTCTGGGTGCATATATATGCCACCTTGTGCATCTGGCTTTACGTGGGTACTGGGGAATGGAACCTGGGGCATTAGACTTTGCCGGCAAACACCTTAACTGCTGATCCAGCTCTCCAGCCCATTACTTTTTTTAAAAGATGACAAAATACTAAAGAGGGCTGGGAATGTAACTCTGGTAAAACACTTGTAATAGCATACATTAGATCCTGGGTTTGATACTCACAACAAAAACATACAACAGACATGCATATATTCACCAAGGGACACTGGCTATTTGCTCAAGGCCAAACAAGTAGAGAGAAGTCAGGAACAAAACTCGCATCTGGTTTCCAAGACCTTGTTTCTAAGGCACCAGACTTCTCCCTAGCCCCATCCCCCAAGCTCTTCCCACTGACTGTCCCTCTGCCACAGGGTATGACTTTGCGGCTGTCCTCGAGTGGTTTGCTGAGCGTGTGGACCGCATCATCCTGCTCTTCGATGCCCACAAGCTGGACATTTCCGACGAGTTCTCAGAGGTCATCAAGGCCCTCAAGAACCACGAGGACAAGATCCGAGTGGTGTTGAACAAGGCCGACCAGATCGAGACCCAGCAGCTGATGCGGGTGTACGGGGCGCTCATGTGGTCCCTGGGGAAGATCGTGAACACGCCAGAGGTGATCCGGGTCTACATTGGCTCCTTCTGGTCCCACCCCCTCCTCATCCCCGACAATCGGAAGCTCTTCGAAGCTGAAGAGCAGGACCTGTTCAGGGACATCCAGAGTCTACCCCGCAACGCCGCCCTGCGCAAGCTCAACGACCTCATCAAGAGGGCTCGGCTGGCCAAGGTGAGGCTGCCCTTGGGCACGTGGAAGGGGAGCACTGCCTGCCTGCCTGAGTGCCCTGTACCCACGGCGTGTGCCACGCTTACTCAGGCCTCCAAGGCAGGAGGGGTGGTGGTGGTGACCAGCCAGCCCCACGCTTACGACCTGACTCATCCCAAGCCTTCATGGCCTCTAGGTGCCTCTGTCCTCAGTGGTAATCAGAGAGGGCTGATGCAGTCAGGCGCGGCCACAAGGGTAGATTCCACCTCACAGAGCCAGATGCCTTGCGTGCACGAACAGGCACCATCGCTGCGTCTGTCCCCACAACTGCTGTGACCTCCCATTTGTTCCTTGCCCAGCCAAGCACTGTGAGAGGGCCAACGGCGACACAGTCTCAGAAAGGGAAACATGAAGAAGAGAGAGAGGAGCTTCTGGGAGGAGGAGGAGGAGGTTCTTTTGGGAGGGGCTGGTCCAGGGTCTTGATGTGAGGTTGCTCCTGGCCCCCGTTTGTCAGGTCCACGCCTACATCATCAGCTCTCTGAAGAAGGAGATGCCATCAGTGTTCGGGAAGGACAACAAGAAGAAGGAGCTAGTGAACAACCTGGCAGAGATTTATGGCCGGATTGAGCGGGAACACCAGATCTCTCCTGGGGACTTCCCCAACTTGAAAAGAATGCAGGTAATGATGGCTTGGGGCCCTAGCGGGAGGGACACTGTCGTATGAGCTGGCAACCAGACAATGGAGGAGGGTCCCTCGAGGCAAAATTCAACCCAGAAGTGAAGGCAGGGAGATGGCAATAGACCTGTACTCTGTGCCCAACAGTTTTAATGTGACGGGTAACTTGGCAGAGCCTGGAGAGAAACGCTGCTGGGGCCCCAGAGACAGGTGTGTGGGATGGGGTTGAAGATCACAGTTAACCTTCCAACCGTACCGGGCGTAATGGAAAGGAAACATGGATTAAGTCCTCAGGCTCTTAGGTGCTTGGGTTTGTCTCTGGGCTCCTCCTTAGGAGCCGTTTAGGACACGCACCACAGACAGGCAGGGAGCCACCATCTTTGATGCATGCTGTAGGTTTCTATTCTGAGCCAAAGGCTGTCACTTTGGATTTCTTGTGGGTTTTCCCCAAAGCCATCCCAGCGGGGAGCATTTTTATCTCCTTTTTACAGAAGCAGCAGAGAGCTTAGCATTTTCCCAGCATGGGGCCCACACAGGCCTGAAGTAGAAAAGCCAGGCCCTGTGTCCAAGGCCCAGGCTAGAGGGTACCATGCCCCAGGGACTAGACATCCTGTGCACCTTCATTGCATCGCACAGCAGTCTACAGAGAATCTTGCGTGCAGCTGCTGCAGACTCAGTGAGCGAGCGCCAGTACAACTCAGTGAGGTCCTTTCTGCCAGGCCTTTAGCACAAAGCCCTTCTCTGCTTCTGGCTTTGTCAGGTGAGTTGATCCCAGTAGGGGGTACCAGGGCATGAACGCACAAGACCTCCACTCTGAGCAGCTGTTGAACTTCTTGAGACTCTAGAATCCCATCAACATAAAAGTTCTTTTAAAAAAAATGGGGAAATAGAAAATTAAATAAAAAATAACAGCAGCCTCAAATAGGCACTTTCAGTTTCCTATCTGATAAAAAGTAAAAGAAACTGATTTCTGCTTTGTTCTGCACATACAGCTATTGCTTGTAGGATACAGCGCAAGCTCCTTAGTATACGATGAACAGCCAGCCCATCAGCATTTAGCACCAGGGCTGGGGAGGTGGCTCAGCAGTTAAGGCACTTACCTACAAAGCCTAACAACCTGGGCTCAATCTCCCAGTACCCATGTAATCCAGATGCACAAAGTGGCACACGCATCTGGAGTTTGTTTGCAGTGGTCAGAGGCCCTGGCACGCCCATATTCTCCCTCTCTCTTTCTCTCTCTGCAAATAAATAAAATACTTCAAGGAAGAAAAAAGATTTAAGGCTGGAGAAATGGTTTGGCAGTTAAGGCACTTGCCTGCAAAGCCTAAGGACCTATGTTCGACTCTCCAGATCCCAAGTAAGCCAGACACACCAAGGTGAGGCAAGCACAAGGTCACACATGTGCACTAGGTGGCGCACATGTTTGGAGTTCAGTTGCAGTGACTGGAGGCCCTAGTGTACCAATTCTCTCTCTCTATCTCTCTCTCATACAAATAAAATAGAAAAAGCTTTAGCTCTAATGCTGGTTTGTAGCTCAGGAGTAGAGCACTTCAATCCCAGCACTACAAATAAAGATGTTTATCTGTGATCATGGCATATTGTCTGTATGTATGGAAGCTCATTAAAACATTTATAAAAGGGAAGAAGTATGTGTTTTTCCACTGACCCCTTCACTCCTGGGCCTGACATGCATTTCCCATGGCTTTAACACAAAGTTTGGGTCTATCAGCCATCATAGTTCAGACCACTTGGTTCTTCGTTTCTCCTTCTGTTGAGAAGTCAAGGGTCTGTATGCAAACATTTGGGAAGACGACCTTAGCAAAGGACCTAATACCTCTTTTCACCTTAAGTGGTTCTATAGTCTCCTTAGTTTGCCAGTCCAATGCTCTGTTCTGTTAGGGGATGAATCAATAATGTGAACAGCTATGGGAGTGTAGGCCTGGACGTGGGGCCACCCACCCTGCCCCCTGGAAGTCACTGAGACCCGTGTTTGGGAACCCTCCTAGAAGTGAGCAGGCTAGGAGACACAAGAGAGGTTGGAGGTGGGTTGGAGGTAAGAAGAAGGCTTGCCCTCCACAGGGAAAGGAGAAGAAAATGAATTTCAGCTGGGGAGATTGCTCAGTGGTTAAAGGCACTTGTTTGCAAAGCTTGCACACCTAGGTTCTATTCCTCAGTACCCACGTAAAGCCAAATGCACAGTGTAGCACTTGTGTCTGGAATTGGTTTGCAGCAGCAAGAGGCTCTGATGTGTGTCCATGCCCTCCCTATAATGAATAAAAATATTAAAAGAAAAAAGAAAACAAATTTTGTTTGAAAAGAAAAGCCGTAGTAAAACCTAATTCCTCCTGTGCTAATTTTAATTTTGCTGTTGTTGTTTTTGTTTTTCTTTGCTTTGTTTTCCGAGTTAGGGTCTTGCTCTAGCTCAGGCTGACCTGGAATTCACTCTGTATTCTCAGGTTGGCCTTGAACTTACAATGATCCTCCTACCTCTGCCTCCCCTGGGATTAAAGGCGTGCGCCACCACGCCCAGCTCTAATTTTACAAAGGAGAAATTTAAGGGGCTACTCTATGGAATAACACTGGCGATTTAAATCTTAAGTCAATTTTTATGGGAATTCCCTTTCTTTCCAAGTCCCTGGCTTTGTTTTTCTTCCAGAAAAAAAAAACTTCAAACCAGCAGGCCGTCTTTCTGCTCCCCTCTCCTATTTTCATTATTTTGTTGCGTAGATCAGCTTGACCTCTTAAGCCTCGGCAGAAGGCGCCCTCCCTCACAAATGGAAGCCCTCCAGTCCCCGATCCTGTCTCCACCCTTCTCTTTCTCTTCCCAGGACCAGCTGCAGACCCAGGACTTCAGCAAATTCCAGCCCCTGAAGAGCAAGCTGCTGGAGGTGGTAGATGACATGCTGGCACACGACATCGCCCAGCTCATGGTGCTGGTGCGCCAGGAGGAGACGCAGCGACCCGTCCAGATGGTGAAGGGCGGAGCCTTCGAGGGCACCCTGCAAGGCCCCTTCGGGCATGGGTACGGGGAGGGGGCCGGGGAGGGAATAGATGATGCCGAGTGGGTAGTGGCCCGGGACAAGCCCATGTACGATGAGATCTTCTACACCCTGTCCCCGGTGGATGGCAAGATCACAGGCGCTAATGCCAAGAAGGAGATGGTGCGCTCCAAGCTGCCCAACAGTGTGCTGGGCAAGATCTGGAAGCTGGCCGACATTGACAAGGATGGCATGCTGGATGATGAGGAGTTCGCCCTAGCCAACCACCTCATCAAGGTCAAGCTGGAGGGGCATGAACTGCCCAGCGAGCTGCCCGCCCATCTTCTGCCTCCATCTAAGAGGAAAGCTGCTGAGTGATGGATGGAGCAGGCAGCTTCAGATCAGGAAGGTTAGAGGATCTGAAGGCACAGGCATGGTGACTACACCCACGCACACACCTGCACATGCACACACACGCTCACACGTACACCCTGACAGTCACACTGCACGTGAGAAGGGCTAATCCTTTTTTGGATGCCTCTGCAAGTTTCTGGAGTTTGTAAAGGGGCGGCTGCACCCTCAGGTCCCACGGTGTAAGCCTGTGTCTCCAGTCTCCTTCCCTCTTCCCTCCGTCTCCCACTCCCGGAGACATGAAGCAATTCACTAGCCCACAGATGGCATCCACCCAGTTCCCCAGTGCCTCCATACCCAGGATCTGAGCAGATGGGAAAGGCTTTTCATGGAATAGGCAGTTTGCTTTATTTTCTATGCTTTTATTTTTCCTCTTTGGCTTCCTAATAAGAAATCTACTCAGGGGCTGGGAAACATGCAGGGAAGGGAGCGGCAGAGGGGAGAGGGGAGAGACTTTCCAAGATGAAGCCTCTGCCTTTCACTGCAAAGCTGGTTTTGAACTCTGCCTGCACTTCATGCCCAAGGATCTCAGAGGGAAGGAGTGAAGAGAAAACATTGGTAGGAAAGAACAAGGAAGCCACCCCGCCTTCTTTTTGAACAGTGGGATCTGGTCCATGGGTTTTTGTCAGGTTTGTTTTCTCCCCCTGGCCTGGGACATTTGGATGGTCATACTTGCCTCTCCCATCCCAAGCCTCTCCCGTGTGCCAGGGAATGTCATAGGCACTTCATGTACATAGGTCAGTGTGGCCTTCCCTAATGTCCAGGCAGGTATGGAGCAGTCCCTTACTGTTCCGGTGAGAGGTCTGACTCACAGATGATAGGAGACCTTCCCAAACTCACAGAGGTCACACATTCAAAGATTCCAAGTCAGGGATTGATTGAGACCCACAGACTTCCCCCAGTGTCCCTACACGACCTAGGTGTCACTTAACTGATGGCAAAGCACAGACAACAGTCTGAGCATGTGCCCGTGCCCCCCCCCATGCCCACCCACAGCCTCCCAGAGCAGCCAGGCAAAGAGACAGGGCTCGCCAGCATTTGACGGCCCATCCTTATGGCCATCTGCCATTCCATGGAAACAAACTGTGCCTTCTGGCTCTGTGCCCCATGTACCTAGCTTCACAGAACTTCAAGCCATCAGGAGAGTGGGCTGGCCCACTGGCTGTTCATGCCAGGCCCGTCTCGGCCTCCCACCCACCCGCCTGAATCCTATGAGCTCGTGTGCAGCCACTGGCCCCTAGGACCTTGTGCTGGTTCTCCGAAGGACAATGGTCAAGGTCTGGATCCTGTTCCCCGGGACTGTTAGCACCCTTGACACAATCCACATGCGCAGTACCCTGCCACACTCCTTGTGGAGTCTGTCCCAGCTTGCTCCACAGCGACTTTGTCTGCTCTGTTCCTGCTGTAATGGGAAAAAAAAAAAAAAACATGTATAACTTACTTGTATCCGTGTTCAGACTGTAGCAACTTCTGTGTAGCTGTGGCGCGCTCACGGCTGCGGGGCGCTTCTCGTTGGCGTCCACGTCAGTACAGCGCGTGTCCTTGGGCACGCTTGCAGCCATCGCTCATCATTCCATGGAACGGGACTCTCACCTGGGGCTCCCGGTCGCATCTTTGGAAGAAAATGGATCACCGGGGCCACCGGAGGTCAGCCTGGACTCACGGCCTGGTGGCCTGGCGCTCCTCTGCCTTGTGGCTCCCCACATGCGCTGAGTGGAGATACTCCCCGAACTTCTGGGCTTCCTTCTACCAACGTGCACTCCTCTTCTGAGTGACCGGCAGAGAGGTCTCGCCTTCTCTGGGGACAGCCTCAAGGCGCCAAGTCCAACAGAGGGACCAGTGCTCTTCCCTATCTTGTTTGGGCTAAAGGGGAAACAAGGAGGAAGTAGAAGTGAAGTCTCTGTCTTACTTTGTTTGTTGGTGCGTTTTGTTTTCCAAGGTAAAGTCTCACTCTGGCCCAGGCTGACCTGGAACTCACTATGGAGTCTCAAGGTGGCCTCGAACTCACAGCGATCCTCCTACCTCTGCCTCCCGAGTGCTGGGATTAAAGGCGTGCGCCACCACACCCAGCTCCTGTCTTTTATCGTAAAGGAAAGGGGAGTGTGTGAGTGACTCCTGTCCCTAACCACCACTTGGACACTCAGACCGTGACTCAGCCACCTTGTCTTCCAGACCACTCAGGAGAGATGAGGCGGGCACGGGAACTCCATGGTTACTCTGTCCTCTTCCTCCCGAGAGCAGGACCCGTGCTTGGGGCTCCTCCGTGGAGGACGACACAAGTGTGGGGCACTGTCCCTGGGGCGCCACCCCCTGTCTCTAGCTGCTGCGGCCTACTGACCTCGCCAAGGCTCTGAAGGCTTGGGGAGATCTCTTGCCTCAGCCTGGGGGACATTTCGCATGGAAAGGAGAGACATCGTGGTCGTTACATGACAGGAACCCCGACTACATCTGGCCCCTTGGTCCTCTCTCCCACACTGTCCACCTGGACCACAGATCTCATCAGTGAGGCAGGGACCCCCCACCCCAGTCCTGGCCCAGTGAAACTTGCCCCTGATACCAAAGCGTTACATTCTGACCAAAGAATAGTCATGTGCACGTGCAGGTGGTACTGCTGAGCCTGTGTGGGTGTGGGGCTTTGTTAGCAAAGTGGGGAGAAGGTGTCCTGAGTCGTCCTCACTAAGAGACTTCGTGTGTGAGTGAGCTCCTCAGAATGGGCCAAACTGTCTGGGGACAAGAATGAGCTTGTCCCTCCCTGAGAGACACGGACTGGCCTCTACATATTCAGCCTAGAACTACGGCTTGTCCTTCCACTACCCATCCTTCACCTTCAAGACCCCGAGCACACCCCACATAATGGCTCTTAGGAAAATTCTAGAGATTTACTATTTGAATCATTGAGAATAATAAAGTTCTTCCATGTGGTTGGTATTGATCAACTTCGTAGGCAATCAAAGAGCTCACAAGCGAGTGAGGAAATGAGGCATGTGTAAAACACAAGGAGGGAGGGATTTTGCACATGGGGGCAGAGGAAGACATACCCAGCTGTTGGGACTCATGAGAGTCAGGATGGTTTCAAACCAGAGTAAAAGGTGGAGGGCAGAGGAAAGCCGGGGTGAAGCTGGACACTTGAAAAAACATAGGTATTGAGAACTGGGCTCTTGTCTTCCCAGGGCCGCACAGGCACATGTGTATCAGTTGGAAAAAGAAAAACTACAATACCCAGAGTGCATTGCACCCAGGTTCAGGAGATGATCTTGGATCTTGCCAGCAGATACACTCAGGGGAAGCTACACAGGCTGGAGGTGAATCTAGCAGCCACAGCAGCTTCCTGGCCTTGCAGCTCCTAAAGCACGTCCAGGAAGTTAGCTGCAGGTCTTGTTTGTGAAGTGATGACACAGTGGCCAACACTGGTGGACATCATTATAAAAAAGTTCCACCAACCACATCATGTTTGCCCACCTAATCCTGAGCACTCCCGAGATGTGCAGAGGGGACTTGGGCTGCAGCAGGGTGTGGGGGTCGGGGAGGGACACCCTGAAGTGTGCTTTCTGGATAAGTGAAGAGGAAAGAACATGGCAACCTTTCCCAGAGCAAATGACACTAGTCTTTCCAAAGCAAAAATCCCTGTTTATGAATCCATAGGGACAAGAAGCATACTTGCAATGTCCAATTCTGTACAATACGGACAGATGAGCTCCCCTTAAGCACTGCCTGAGGGCCAGCCCCCCATCTCCGTCCCAGCACCGTGCTAGTGGCTACGGCTGGAGGGCGGGTTGCCACATAAACCCACTGCATAGAGAAGAGACTAGAAAGAGCAGACGCTGGGCCATCAGGCTACCTGAACTCCAGACTGGAGACATAATCCATGTGACTCTCTGCACCTCCCCTAAGTGGAGGCTATCTCTGTCTTCAGGGCTTTTATGAAGCTAGAGAGACCAGGATCATAGGTGGAAAAGTTCCTCATTACCATGAACATCAGAGCTCGGCCAGAGGAACTTTGTTAGGTCAAGGATGGGAAGCATTCAAGCCACGCAAGGGCCGCGAGGAAGACAAGGCTTGAGGAGATGAGGGAGGTCTGGGTAGAGCCATGCCTACAACACAGAGAGCTGGAAGGTGCGCAGAAGCCACGGAAGTACTTGTCAGGGTACCTGTGGCCCCGGACTCAGTCCTGAGTCCCTTCCTGTCCTCTGAGCCGCCGTGATCTGGTACTGACCCGGGGCTGCAAACACTGGGTGCAATCATTGGGTGGCTTTGTCAGGGTGGTAACAACATGGCAGCCTGGCTTCAGTCCAAACCACCTAAGAACTGAGTGGTAGCAAGTCTTCCAGAACTTTGGGAGCAAGACTCCAGTGGCAAGCGCTTATCTTCATAAACAAGCATTTGGATCCTGGTGTGGTGGCGCATGCCTTTGATCCCAGCACTCAGAAGGCAGAGGTAGATGGAGCACCATGAGTTCGAGGCCACCCTGAGAGAACACACAGTTAATTCCATGTCAGCCTGAGCTAGAGTGAAATCCTATTTTGAAAAATAAAAATAAAGAAATAAAAATGCATTTGGGTCATAGATTTTTATAAGTTCAGGTTCCCTTGTTTTTGTTTCCCACCTACAGCTGTGTTTGTGTGTGTGTGTGTGTGTGTGTGTGTGTGTGTGTGTGCGCGCGCGCGCGCGCGCGTGCGCGCATGTGTGTGTGTGTGATTTCATGGGCAGGCATGCATGTGATATGGAGAATAGCTCCAAGTGTCTGCAGTTGGGTCATCCACCTTTTTAAAGACAGGGTCTCTCACTGGCTTGAATTCCCAGTTGGGCTTGATTGGCAGATTGGTAAGCCCCAGGGATCCAGTTCTAGGATTCCAAATAGCACCGCCACACTTGATTCTGGGGATCAAACTCATCCTCATATTTGGGAGCAGTTTGCCCCTATTTTTAAAGACTCCAGCAGTAACAAGTATCAGATCAGTGTAGAGAGAAAGTGGCTTCCTGGCCTCCTAATCCTATCATAGGATGGGACTGGGGTTTGGTTCAGCATTTAGGGAACCACAGATGTGTTGACTTCATGACAACATGGACTTCAATAAAGAGCTACTCAATATCTAAGAAATTCAATAAATGCAAAATTCAGTAAGTGTAAGTACAAGAAAATCTGATTTCAGTCCAGGTGTCCTTTCTCACAGGCCACTTCTCCCTGGCGTCTGTTCCTGCCTTTCTGCTCAGCCCGCCCAGGACACCCCCCACCCCGCCTGCGCTTTCTACCCTGCACCTCCACACTCCAGCCGCAACCTCCAGGCCCGCCCCTCCCCTGAGCAGGGTCTTGCTGTGGGACTTCTGGTGGATCTGAGGACCCACGGGACTGCAAGTGTCACTCGGACACTTGGATCAGAGGCAGGGTAGCTTTCTCCTGGTGGGTAGTTAGCTAGGGACTGAGCCACAGAAACATGGTAGCCCTTGCCTACCCGGCAGAACTAGAGCCTGAACTGATCCAGTCTCATCCAAGATGGCTACAAACAGCAACCGCCTAGCCCATGCCCCTTGCCCCCACCCTCTTCCTGCTTCTTTCTTTCTTTTTCAAATATTTTATTTCTTTAAGAGAGAGACACAGAATGGGCACACTAACTGCAAACAACCTCCAAACACATATGCCCCCTTGTGCATCTGGTTTATGTGGGTCCTGGGGACTCTAACCAGGGTCCTTAGGCTTCGCAGGCAAACGCCTTAACCACTAAGCCATTTCCCCAGCCCCCTACTTCTTTCTTAATGTTTCCTGGGCTTCACACCTTTGGGCTGAGCCTTCCTGAGTCAGCCTCTTGAGCCTACCAGCCAATCAGTTCCTCCCTTACATACCTGAGTCTAGTGGTGAAGCTCACTCTAATTGGATGCCTGTTTGTATAAATGGACCTGAGCCACGTGTATGCACTGTGTTGCCCTTCCCAGCCTCTTTCTTTCCCTCTGTACGGGGTGGGGGGGATCTTCTTGGTCTCCCCTCTCTCTTCCCAATCTAGCTGGGAATTTCTTTTGCTTGGGGCTTTTCTGCTTTGCTTTCCCTTCTAACTCTCCCTAAAACCTCATAATTTATCATTTTCCCTCCTCTGAGTCTGTATCCTCAGGTCTTGTTACTGTGGATCAGAACCCAAGACCTGAGAGCTGTCGGCATGGGTGTTCTAGTCCCACAGAGCCACAGCAGTGAGGTCTGACTCTGGTCATGGGCCTAACGGGATCGATCCTTATGCACCCATGGCCGAGAGGCTCCTGTCAAGCTAGCAGAGAAGTCAAGAGATGCACGATCCAGTAGGCAGGCACTTGGACACCCTCCCATGGAGCACCTGCTTAGACACAGAATTCCCCTCTGGACTTTATCTGATTGTGAAATGCCTCCACCGTTTTCTTGGTAGGAAGAGACAGGTCCTCACACTCTGGAAAATTCTGGTCATTGCAAATATGCAGCAGAATGAAGCGACGCAACTGGAGGGAAGCCGACAGCTGCTTTTGGCCCCGAGCACAGCGACCGGCCCAGCCCCAAAGCAGCCGCAGCTTGTCCTCTGGATGCCCCGTGTGTCCCGAGCCTCAGGAACCGGGGCCTGAGATAAGGAGAGCCCTGACCACTTTGGTGCTGTTTCCTGGAACTTCTGGAGATGAACAGAAAATGAACAAGTTCACTCTGAGCTGTAGCACTCGGCCAGATGTCACTCAGCACCAGGGACTGGCTTAATATCTACTGTCATCCCAGTCTGGTGACCCATGTAAGAGAAGCCCTCACTGTCCCCACTAAGGATTTCAGACTCACTCTCTTGAATAAGTAATAACAAAAATCTTCAAGGCAGGAATTTTTCAGACCCAATGTAAATATCGACACCCCCTCCCAAATATGGCAAACCATCCTTGCTCCCGCGGGCAGAGGACGTGGACAGCCCGCTGTGCACCTGACCCCACTTTGAGGCTGTGGGACTTGCTCACCAGATGTTGACAGCCCTGCCAGCTGCCAGCCCTCAACTTCAAGCTTGCTGTAGAAATTTCCTCCAGCTGCACAGATGTGCCCCTAGGCTCAAGCCACGCCCTTCCAGCTGTATCAGCCAGGCCACAGGAAGGCCTAAGCCCCTGGCCTCAGTGTAGAAAGATCTGCCCACGTCCAGAACTCCCCATGGGGTCAGCTGAGCCCACTCCTTCGTGTCTCCTTCCCTTCCCTTTTCCAGGTGTCAATCCCAGGCACAGTCACCAATAAAATTCCTCAGATTGTGTCTCAAAATATGCTTTCCAGGTGACCCAGCCTGCCCAGAGTGTCCGGAAAATACAAGCCACTCAATACATACTGGCTCACACAATTGAACAGCCAGCTGCTTGATAATGAATCCAGTCTAAGATGACTGCGTGGGGACTAGTTAACTGACCATGCAAAAAGGTGTGGTGGCCTTGCCAGAAAATAAGTACCACCTGGCACCAGACTCCACTGAGCAGGTTGCTGTGTGAATTACTGGGAGAAGCTGGAGCGGCCACGGAACGGGAGTCCCCAAGTTCCACCTGGAACAGCCCCAGGCAGCAATCTCCCTTTAGAAAATGCCTGAGTGTCCAAAGCGAGGCCCTTTTTCAGGCCTCTCAATCTCTAATTTATTCTCTTGCTAGCAGAGCAAGCCCCTCCTTGCCGAGACATGAATGGCTATGTCTAAGAGACAGTGAGTGAACCGCTCTACTGTGAAGAGTTGGGCCCTCCGGTGTCTCCTTCCGCATCTCAGGAAAGGCAGTCACTGGCCAGCGTCAGGAGGGATCGCTCGTGCTGAGTAGGGGCCTTGGAGTCCGGTCATCATTACTCGTTATCTGGAGTTTGTTCATCTTCACAACTCATGGCAGCTTCTCTGAGGAGCCCGTGCTTTCCTGTCCCTCTTGCCTTCCTCTGCACCCCACTTCAGTTCCCGTTGGGAGCAGCGCCCTGAGATCACCATGTCCTATCATCGCCTTTTGTTGGTGATTTCATTTGATCCATGCATGGGAGAAAAAAAAAAAACCAGATAACTTATTGTGGGAGGAAAAGGAGATAAGTCACGAGAAGGGAAGATTTGTTTTGTTTTTCGCAGTTCAGGAAATGCAACTCTCCAGATAAGCAGGGGGAAAAAATGTGAACTTTAAAATTTTCTTCTCATGTAAAAATAAAATGTCCCTTGAAACTGTGTATCATTCATATGTTGAAACCAGTCTTTTTTTTTAAATTCAGATAAAAGGTAGATTTGCAATGAGGAAAGTTGATCAGTTTCAGTTTAACCCTTCTCTGTGAACATTAATTAAAAAGGGATTAAAACATGAAATAAACCTTCCTGTATCCTTCCTCTGACTTCCTGCTGCCCGCAATGGTCTCATAGGGTTATTTTAGCTATGATAGTTTCTGGCCTTCATCCAGTTTTCTTTCAAAAGCCAAAGTATTGAGAACATTGCACTGTTTCCAGAGCCTCAGCATCTGTGTGTGTGTGTGTGTGTGTGTGTGTGTGTGTGTTAGAGAGAGAAAGAAGAAAAAGAGAGAAAGTGACAAAGACAGACAAGCAGAGACTGTACCTCTGTGTGTGCTCTGCACACATGTACATTTTGCATCTGTGTACATACTGTCTGCGTGTGTGTGCATGCGCACAGGCATGCTTGTGTGTTTGTCCACAGCTACTCAGCTCTGTTTCTTCAGCGGCGGAGCAGTTTTGAAGAGCCACTGTGAACACAACTTTCCCTTCCTTTCTCCATTACGCAGTCCTGCTTTTGGAGGGGGGGGACCGTGAAAAGCGCCTCCAGGTGAGCAGCTGGAAGATGCGAGAGCCTGTTCGCGCATTACTAAACAAGCCCCTCTCAAAGTCACAGGGCCATGCAGCCCACCGCCTGATCCCTTCTTTGGATTCCATCTGTAACTCACAGGTAATTAATTCCAGCACCACAGAGTTCTGGGACCATATTGTAATGGGCCTGGCACAGATGAACAGCGCCTGCTCTCCTCTTCTTCCTCTCTTCATGGCACTTGGGCAAAGGCCTACCTCCACCTCCCTGCCTCTTAGCATCACTGCCAACAACGTTCTGTGCAAAGCGAGTAGGAAATGAGTCCACTCTGGCTGCCACCCCTTCGCCCTCTTTCTGCCCCTACCCCGAGTCCACAATGATGTCTCTGTTCTTTCATTTTCTTTAATTGTTTATTTATTTTTATTTGAGACAGACAGAGAGGGAGAGAGAAAGAGAATGGGTGAGCCAGGGCTTTTAATCACGGAAAATGAACTCCAGACACATGCACCACCTTGTGCATCTGGCTTACGTGGGATCTGAGGAATCGAACTTGGGTCCTTAGGCTTAGCAGGCAAATGCCTTAACCGCTAAGCCACCTCTCCAGTCCCGTCTCTGTTTCTTGAACTTGGTAGCACCCATAAATTCAGCACCCAATGTCATGTGACTAAACTGCTGCTCAGGGTTCCAAGTGTGCTTCTTTTACTGCCAATCAGAAATAAGCTAGGGAGGGCAGCCCTACAGTTCTTTTCTTGATGTTTCTTCTCAACTGCCTGAACTAACCCTCAGAGATCTGCAGGTGTCTGGTGCCAGACAAGTTGGCACAGGCCCAGTGAGTGACATCTCTTCAGAATTAGGTAAATTTTAAAAATTGGAACATAGAAAATATGACATTAATTACATATACAAGATCAAAAGATTAAACAAATTATTTTTCAAAGTCCTTTCTAGAGATGTGATACTTAAAACTAAAAATAGCTTAGATACTCAAGGCGTTGACCTTGCTCATGTCTGAAATTACTTCTTATCTATCTGCTCATAGGTTGCTTATCATTATGGGATCACTACAATGCTCTCTAGCCTTTAATTACAATGGAAACATGAATGGGTCTGTGTTGAGTGAAATGACTTTAATCAGCTCAAAGGGTTGTTGTTTTTTTCCCACATTAATGATGTTTTCACAGAACTTAACTGGCTGGTCCTCATCTGTTCCCATCAAAGTCATGACTGCTCAAAGATAACCTGTATGAACAGGATCTTGCTGATTACCTACTGGATAGAGCTTTCCTGGGACATGGGACTTTCAGTGCTAAAACCAGCCAAGTTCTAGGCTCATAGGAATGAATGGTTCATCCTACCAAACACAAAAGGGACAAGTCAGGGATGGAGCCAGATAATTGCTAGATCCTAGAAGAGGCAGACAGGTTAACCTGAGGAAGGAAAGACAGTTGCTTTTTACACACCAGCTTTCTGTTACACTCAGAAGTGTCTTAGCACACAAACGACAGATGGATTCATGAATTAATGAGAGACACTCTCGTATGGGCCGTGGGCTTGGTTTGGGGAGCCAGTCTCCGTCTCTCTGCTTCTGCTGGTTTCATGCCCCTGGTCAGCTCACTCTTGCTGTCTACAGCCTTCTACTCACTGACCTGCAGCGCTATGTCCTTCAATTCAAGGTCAAGCTATCTCTCGGCTGGTGCCCATCCCTGACTGGCTGGTCCCTGGTTTCCTATCAGAACTTCCTCGCATATACTGCATGTCTCCTACAGACCTACCCCAGAAATTCTCAATTTTTTTCATCTCCTCAAAGAACCTCCCAAGCTTCCTCTTCTGACTGTTCCTTGCCTTTATCCAGCAGGTGATGGTGCTGCTACATCCATGGCCACGGGTTCAGACAGGTCCTCACAGGGCCCTCTTCTGAAAACCTCAGGTCTCCACTGAGGTCCACAGGCCCCAGGGAAGGAAGCCCTTAGGCCTGAGGCCTGAGTACCAACTACTAGAGTGATCTGTCCTTTCTCTCCTCCTAGCAGCTGGGTCCCTGGAAAACATACTTCCTCAAATCCCTTTGACCAGGCATCTCCCTTAGCCTCCCCCATCTTGGGACCATTATCAGTGAGGCCTCAGAAAGAGAGTCAAAACACACCACGCCTTGTCTCAGAATTTAGGCATTCCTCAAAGCTGCGAAAATTCTTTCCTCTCTGTCAGGAGTGAGTCACAACCAGGAGGCTTGGAAAGGACAGAACCAATGGACCGGGGACTAGCTGCTGGCTCTCGTGGTCTTTGGCAAGCCACCGACGTCTTCTAAGAACCCATCCCCCAATTTGTAAAATGGGCACACTGGTAGTGTCCTCCCCAAAGTCACATTTGAAACCCAACCCCCAATGTTGGAAAGGAGATTAGGTGATGAGGGCAGACCCTTCGTGAAGGGAGAGTGTGCCCTTGTAAAAGACCCCAGAGAGCTTCCTTCCCTCTTCCAGCACGTAAGGACCACAGACCATGAAACGGGTCGTGACCAGGCACTGAACATTCCAGTGTCTTGTCCTTGGACTTCCAGCATCCAGAACTGTGAGAAAGAAATTCCTGTTGCTCATATCCAGGAGCACTTACCCATAATGTAGTAGAACTAAAAATGAACAATCTGGGCTGGAGAGATGGTTTAGTGGTTGAGGCATTTGCCTGCAAAGCCTCAGGACCCAGGTTCAATTCCCCAGAACCCACATAAAAGCAGATGCACAAGGTGGCACATGTATCTGGAGTTCATTTGCAGTGGCTGAGACCCTGGTATGCCCCCCCCCCAATAAATAAATGGACAACTTTACTTTTTTTTGAGGTACAGTCTCGTTCTAGCCTAGGCTGACCTAGAATATACTATGTAGTCTCAGGGTGGCCTTGAACTCATGGCGATCCTCCTACGTCTGCCTCCCGAGTGCTGGGATTAAAGGCGTGCACCACCACACCTGGCTAAGTGGACAAATTTTTAAAAAATGAACAATGACTTTAAAAAACATAAAAGAATGACGGCAATAGGTATTTGTTTAATGAATGAATAGAATTACGAATTAATATGGGCTTACTTAAGCCCATCAGCCCTGTGGGGAGGCTAAAAACCAGTCAGGGCCAATGAGCCCAAGTGTAAAAACCAGGCCCATCAGACACATGTCTAAGAGCCTGTGGAAGTGGAGAACGGGAGCGAATCTGTAATCGCGAAGGCAGCGGGGTGTCAGGAGAGCAGCACCATCAGAGGAGGGGAGTCCACCGCCGGCTAGAAACCTCTGAAATAAGGATCCTGGCCCTGAGTGAGCAGATGTGATAAGCCGCCCTAGAGTCACATGTCCAGGGTCCGCGGGCACTAGAAGAGGCAATGTCTGCAGGTGAAAACTCAGATATAAATATGTGAAGCAGTCAGGGGTAAGCAATCCAAGAGGCTGGACTCATGGTCCACTCGAGATCACACGCCTGTTCAAGACGTGGGCTCGGGTACAAGCACCATCGTTTGCTGGCGAGACAAAGTACTGACGGGAAACTGGCCCAGAGGAAGTGCGGCCTGCTGCTGACCCCTGGGTAGTGCGTGACCGGGGTGATGCGGAAGCAAGTGAGAAAGGGGAGCCCATGAGCAGCCTTGACTGTAGACCCTCAGCTCGCCGTGGCCTTCTGGTTCTTCAAGCACTTGCCTTGTCCTAACACAGGTGCTGAGATGGGCAACCTCACGGTAAGAACTCAAGGAAGAGGCTGAAGAGCAATCACGAAGACGCGCTGCCCGAAAGAGGGAGAGAGAACGGCCCGCCAAGGGCAGAAAGAGGGAGACGCGGGTGGCATCGAGCCGTCGCTCCCTTCCATAAGATCCGTCTTCTTTGGCCCTGTGTGTGCTAGAAACCTGTGAGAGTGCCCATGAGCCTCATGGTCATGGTTGTCTTAACACATGGCACATGATCAGCCTGTCCCCTCACACCCCACACCCACAGCTTGCATTTCCCAGTCAAGGGACATTTTTCAGATGTCTAACAGAGTCCAGGTGCTTGGCTGGGTCTACAGGACACAGTGATGAGCCAATCCAGCCTGCCCAAGGCCTCAGACCGCAGAGTCTACTGGAAATAGTTCTTCTGGTTGCACCCCCTCTACTGGTGTGACTTTCACCACTTTGCTGAGCCTCAGTGGGCCTCAGTTTCCACACCTGAAAGATGAAGAAAATAATAACTGTCACGAGAGAACCCAGTATAACAACAAGATGGCACGGTATATATGAATCACTGTCCTAAAAGACTGAATCCTCTCCCTCTGGTCCTATTACCTAGGATTTCACAGACAAAATAGGCAATAAAGGATGAAACTTTTCAAACCTGAAATGGGACATCTCTTTGCTCCTGCCGGATTTTGTACTTCCCATTCCAGACAAGTCAAAAACAGGACCATAACTTATGAGTAGAGCCAATGAATATGTTATCAACAGAAACGTACATTCCAAGATAATGAGAGCCGGCTTCCCAGGATCAGCTGACCCCCTTCCTCCTGAGTGCCAGGGGGTTGAGGAAGGAGTGGCGCCATCTTGAAGCATAAATCATTTCCAAGCAGTTCCTGGAGGGTGCCAACCCCCAGGGCAGTACCTTTCACGCAGCTAAAGAATTTCCTGCCAAAACGGATAAGAATTTCCTGTTTTGCTTTTCATTATTACTTTAAATAATCATATTCAGAGTCTGAAAAGCAGAGGTAAGCAGCAAGGGCAAAGAGGGCACATCAGGTTCTTTTCTAGATTAATCTGGGATGAGA
Source organism: Jaculus jaculus (assembly GCF_020740685.1). Classification (NCBI taxonomy): domain Eukaryota; kingdom Metazoa; phylum Chordata; class Mammalia; order Rodentia; family Dipodidae; genus Jaculus; species Jaculus jaculus. The sequence continues at coordinate 168,322,599 of NC_059106.1, forward strand.
GCAGCAGCTTTAAAAATGGTCACGATGCGCAAAATGACCAGCTGGAACGTGGGTACTAGTGGGAACATGACCGTCCTACAAGCCCTGAACATCTAAGAGCTAGGGGTCCCCTCTTTGCCCTCTGGAGACAGATGCTCTGTCTTCAACCTCCATGAAGCCCCCAGGATCCGTCTATCATTTCCTTCAGCCACATCTGCTTCTCTGAGGAACATTTAGTCTGTCAGCGTGGAGGGACGATGTCCACAAATAACCCTTGGAGAGATAAGTGAATGGCATGCAGGTCCTCTCTTGGTTTGGCACTGCATGTTGCTTGTGGCTTTCAAGTGACTCCTGGCTGGACAGAGCGTTCTCACTGTCCCCGGACTGGTTCTCACTATGGAGTTCAGGTGCAAGCTCCCATGGACCTCGAGAGGGGCGCAGCTACTTCCTTTCCTTTCTAAGAAGCCCCTTGAAAAACACCAAGTGTCAAAACAGCCCTAGGCCACCTGCTCCTTGGGGACACAAAAGCCACTGGATAGGATGCGCAGAGATGCACATGTTTGAAAAGCATAGGCGAGATGCCTCAGGGTTGTCTTGTAGTCTTGCTAGAGGATAGTGGCTCGAAATTCCACATCCACAAAGATTGCCCCAGCCCTACGAGTGCTCCAGCGGCCTCCCCTCCCTTCCCACACACTCCTCCCAGTGAAGGGAGCAAGAGACGCACACTGCTGGCCTCCAGAACAGAGGCTCCACCCTACCTCCTCACGCCATTCCCACCCCTTTCTTCCAGGATTAGAACCCAAGGCTTCCCGTTCATCTTCATGCCTCCTTCTTCTTCCTTATAAGCCATCAGTTCCATCTGATTCAAGCCATGTGTCTGAGGTATCAAACTCATGTAGGTTCTCTCACAGGAAACCTCTCTCTGGCCTTTGTCCTGTGTCCCCTGCTGTCCCCACACCAAAACAAAGCCTCAGTGTCTCAATGCCCAAAGGGCAGCGGGGGCATCTCACCAGTTTTGCAGTCCTATCCCCTCATCTCTGCTGGAACCACCAAACAATGCTTCTAAGCTCACAAACATACCCAGAATTCTCAAGACCTGGGGGGGGACATTCCCTTTCAAGGCCCTGCAACCTGATCTCAGGTTGATCTGCTAGACCTCCCCTTCCTCCTGTGTCTCAGCCCAGTAAGGTGTCGTCGCATCACTTTAGCGTGACCTTTCCAACCACCTGGTCATGCCTCTTCCGTCCTTTCTAGATTCAGTGATTTCTAACTCCGCCTTCCTATAGACTAGCCCAAAGTCTCCCCATTAACTCTTCCCAAAAGAGTGTCCACTCCACGGACACACAAAGCTCTGTCTCTGTCACACTGTGTTCTCCAGACTTGGGGCGAGATTGTCGTTTAATGTTCCAAGTCTTCTGTCCCTTCTGGGCACGTGGTAAATGACCCTGTGAATGGCTTTGGCCACAAAAATATAAGTGGAAGTGCCACATGCTATTTTTTTTGGTCGGAATCTTTTAAAGCTAGTGTAACTTTACCACATTTTCTTCCCCATGAAATGTGTCAAAGTGGAGCCACCACTGGCCCAAGTTCCCACTGACATGTGCGTGTCCCCGTGATCACACTCTGGGAGTGAGAAATAACCTTTGCTTCTTAGGCCACTGATTTGGGACCATTTGTTATGGCAAATCTAGTTTATCCTGATTGCTATAACCCAGGAATTAAAAGAGCATATGGTCCTACCCTCTGTTTTATAAATAGAAAAAAAAAAAAAACCAGAGGCTTGGAGGAGGTAAAATGACTCATCCAAGGTCACATGGTTAGTCATCAAATTGTAATGTTCAGTCTAACTCTTCTTCCATGACTCCAGCCTGAGTGACGCTCAGAGCCCAACAAGACTCTGGCATCTTAACCTCAGCCTTCTATTGCTTAGCCCAGTGACGCTGGACAAGACACCTCTGTTCTAAGGCCCCCATTTCCCATCTCTCAAGTGAGAACATGAAAGAGAAAGTCCTCCTTGGTTAAATCTGGATAGATATCTTCTCCATGTCACCTGTCCACGGCATTCATCCTCGTGTAATGAGAGCAGGAACTCACAGTGTGGTGAAGACGTGCTGGCATGTCAGAGGTGCCTCAGCTCATCATGGGGCTAGCCGATGCCTCCTTCTTCTGGGCAGGGAAACCCTGGACTAAACACATCAACCGCTTTTGAACCAGCTCTCACACCTCCAAGTTCTGCCTTGTCTTGCACACAGGCGTAAGTTGATGCCTGACTCTCATTCATCTAGGCCTTGCCTTCTACTGTCGCCCATTCAGTTAGAGTTCAAAGTCCTTAGCTGTTTCCACAACTGCCTTGCCATTGACAATGAAGTGTGCCCTTACCATGAGAAGTGTGAGGTTGATTTCCATACCATGGCCCACTTCTTGAGAGTTCAGAGAGGTGCCAACCTTTTAACTCATCACTGGGTTTTCTATCCCGGTTTTTTCTTCATCTTTTAATCTCCTTTAGTCTGCTTCTGCATGAGTGGGACTAGTTCTTTGGAAGTTAAAAAGTGCTGGATGTGGGCTGGAGAGATGGCTTAGCGGTTAAGCGCTTGCCTGTGAAGGCTAAGGACCCTGGTTCGAGGCTCGGTTCCCCAGGTCCCACGTTAGCCAGATGCACAAGGGGGCGCACGCGTCTGGAGTTCGTTTGCAGAGGCTGGAAGCCCTGGCACGCCCATTCTCTCTCTCTCTGCCTCTTTTCTCTCTGTCTGTCACTCTCAAATAAATAAATAAAAATTAACAAACAAAAAAAAAATTTTTTTTAAAGTCCTGGATGTGATGCTCCAAGTTGGGGCAGCCTCTCAGCCATTGACCAAATGTCCAGCTTCTTTGAGGGATGGTCCATCCTGTAGCAAGGAGGACCTCAGAGGGAGTGGGACCTCTTCCTTGTATTGGTGACAGAGAAGACAGGAATCTGTGACAGTCAGAGGCGGAAGCCATGATGAACTGAATGTTCATGTCCCTATAAATTCATGTTCTAAAATCCTAACAAAAGGTAAGGCCTTTGGAAGGGAACTTGGTCCTAAGGATATAACACTTATGAATGAGACTTGTGGGGTCCCAGCAAGTTCTTTAGACCCTCTGTCCCCATGTGAGGTCACAACTCCTGAATAGCATAGGTGAAGAAATGCAAGCCCCGAGATCAGAGATGTTCATCAAGTTCCCAGGCTCAGAGCCAAGGACAAAGCCTAGGTTTCCTGCAATGTTTTATTTATTTATTTTTATTTATTTATTCATTTTTTTGGTTTTTCAAGGTAGGATCTCACTCTAGCTCAGGCTGACCTGGAATTTACTATGTAGTCTCAGGGTGGCCTTGAACTCACAGCGATCCTCCTACCTCTGTCTCCTGAGTGCTGGGATTAAAAGTGTGCACCACCACTCCCAGATTTGTTTTATTTATTTTTTAAAAGTTACACCACACAACACAAAAACACAGAAAACACTCAGCAAGGAAGGTACTGGTTTACATAAACCACAGACAGAAGCATAAGGATCTACTAGCAGGGAAACAAGAGGATGTCACGTGACATACAGGTTCAAGCAAGTGGGTCTTGAAGGAATTTGTTACTGCTTCTGAATGAGGTAGTTGTGTTGTTAAGGCTAAAGTCCAGCAAAAGCAGCTGAACTGGGAGACACGCAGCTGCTCTTTCCAGAAGAAAGGATTCCTGGCAATTGTCAGTCATGCAACTGGCAATGTCCACGGTAGAACCCACTGAACACGTGAGCTTAACTGCAGACCTGGAGCAGGATGCTGAGGATGAGGACAGCATATGAGCATATGTGACGACCTGGTTCAAACCTCTCACAACCGCTGCACTCTTTCTGCAGATTAAGGAAGATGCCAAAGATGTTGGTAATTCCCTCCCTGGGTGGCCCAGGGAAATGGCAAAGACACAATAGTGTGGCCCCACACTAAGCAGTACTTGCCACACAGCCAGACCTCAACAAACCTTGGCTTCACTTCCGATCACCTAGTTTGAAGATCAGTTTTGACCAGGTATTCAGTGAGCATTAAAGTGCCTCTAGCTTAAGTTGTCTTTGCTTCTTTTCTTTTTTAATTTTTTACATTTAATTTATTTATTTGCAAGCAGAGAGAGAGAAGAGAGACAGATAGAGAATGGGTGCGCCAGGGCCTCCAGCCACTGCAAACCAACTCCAGACGAGTGTGCCCCTTGTGCATCTGGCTTACGTGGGTCCTGGGGAATTGAACGTGGGTCCTTTGGCTTCACTTTAACCTTGCCTTAACTGCTAAACCATCTCTCCAGCCCCGTTTCTTTTCTTTTCACATGGGTATGTGTGTGGTGTGCATGTGTGTATGTGTATTAGTGGGGTGGGGAAGCAACTGTGCATGTGTAAATGCATGTGCATGTGTGTGTAAGGGCGCATGGGAGCCCAAGGGTAATGTTGAGAGCTTTCCACCTCGTTCTTTGAGACGGAGTCTCTCAGTGAACCTGGAGCTCACTGATTGGACTCCATGAGCTAGCCAGTCAGCCCAACGGATTCCTCATCACTGGGGCTACAGGAGCATGCCATCGCACCTGGCACCGTATGTGGGTTCTAGGGATCCAAACTCAGTTCTCACGCTCGTGTGCCCGGCACTTTCCCACCAAGTGTCTCCCCAGCCCTCTATTTCTGATCGGACATCTCCAGAGCAGCTGTCTGAGCCCGTCTGACACCAGGGTACGTCACTTTCCTGATTTGAGCAGCGCTACAACCTGGACTTAGGATAAAAAGAAGTTGAGGGTCAAAATGTCTGTACCCCACCCCACCATCAGCATTCAGTCCCAGAGGGAGGAACCCCTGGGAGCAGTGCGGGGAGCAAAGCTCCTTGGCTGGGGGATAAACTAAGGCAAAGCTTAGATGGAGGACAGCTTCTCTCTGTGTGTGATATTTTTAATTTGAACATCAAGTAAAAATAGAATTTCCTGTTGATCAGAGAAGAAATTCCTGTTTTTTCATGGAGCAGGGCAGCCCTGTTGGGGGGCATGGGCAGTGGGGGTTACCAACTATTTCCGAGATGAAGAGTTACAGAAAGGAGGGCCCGGGTGGGCCCTATTCACATTTATTTATTTTTAAAGTGCAAAGACAGCTCATACACAGAGTGTGATGAATAATTTCCTACTTACATCCAGGACCTCGGCTTGCTCCGGAGCAGCTCTCTGCTGGCTTCCTGGGGCCTGGGTATTTTTAGATGCTGGATGCAGTTTGGTTGTGACTCCTGAGGTCTGAGCTGCTGGGCCTGAAGCATCGCGTATAAGATAGCATCACCTTCTCTCAGGGGCATACAGGTGTCAACCCTCGAATTTTGTCCCAGATCTTTTGTCATTCCCACTTGGGCTCTGTTTCTTAGATAGTCCCAGGGCCTTCGGATGGGCTTGTTTGCCTCTGCTGCAAGGTTCTGAGTACATCTCCAGGGGACCATTGAGGCTTTGAGAGCCTCCAGGATCCATGTTCTGAATTCAGTTTGAGCCATCAGCCCTTCCCCAGTACGCAGTTTTGCAGGCAGGGATTTTCTCCCTGCCCTGGTCAAGCCAGCCCACCAGTCAGGCCCTCTCCTGGGGTTTTGAGCTTTGGTGGACCAACACGATGTGGGAAAAGAAACCATGGCTTATTCACCTCAACAGTTCCCTTCGCCTTCAGCTTTTTGTCTCTCCAGCAGTTCTGGTGGACCTCCCCTTACAAACACTTCACACCCTGCAAGGAACACAGTGAGGTGACTAAGGCGAGAGTCTATTGCCATGAGTCAGAGTCAGAAGTTCACCTTCTCACAGGAATAAGAGCCTTGGCACCAACATGTGACCTGTTGGCTGTTTGAGAAGCACTCCCACCAGTGACAGCTCCAGCTCCCAGCCGCCTTTTCACAGCTCTGTGAGGATGGCAAGCAGCCATCAGCCCCTTCAGAGGAGTGGAGAAGCTGGAGTTTAGAGACCTACTCTGAAGCCTGATAACAGGGTCCAGGAAAATTCTTGAACCCCAAATCCTAGGTTCATTTCTAGTTTTACATAATTGAATAAAACAGACTGAGAAGGATAGACATTAAATTATTCTATTTATTGAGAGAAGTACAGAGCCATTGAAAGGCACCCATGTGGCTAGAGATCCCACGTGGAGGGCCTGAGAAAACCATGGAAAGAAAAGAGAGAAGAGAAAGTTTAAGGAGCTTCTGCCATGTGGGGAGCTGGAGGGGATAAAGAATCCATGTGGAGAGTAAGGGCTGCCGGGTGGGGGGCTCTTCCTTTTGCTCCCCCACAGCTGGAAGTTCCCAAGTGGTCACAGAGCATGCCCTCCCCTGCAAAGGTAATTATAACCTTATGGAGTGGGCTGTCCTCAGACTCAGGTGAACCAGAGGGACAGCTGAGTGGTTAGGGCTAGGGGCTGTTTCAGGAAGAGGTTAGTTAGCTCTGGCACCAAGTTGTGTGGGCTGAACTTGACCAACCACCATGTTTAAATCCCACAAAGACCTCCCTCCCAGGAGGGGTCCTGGCTGTTTTTGGAGAAACAAGTCTAGGGAACTAGGAAAGAGATCATCTCTAATTTCTAGCAAGTGAATCAGATCATCTCTGATTTCTAGCAAGTGAAGACTTTCCTGCCTGTTTTACTTTCGGGGTCCAATCACCCTAACTGTACCCCCTCAGAGCATCATCTTCCAGCTTCCATGCACACTCACACACACGTGCTACCCCACTTATACACATACACACATGCATACCACATGCAAACACATGCAAAAAGAAAAAGAAAAGAAATGGAGGCGATGCAAGCTAATAGCGCCTTAATGCTCACTCAGGCCCATCGCTTAAACTCAAGGTAATATGGGATCTGTGGAGAGTCCAGGAAAGTCCTTGAACCCCAACCCCAAGTTTGTGTTTAATCAAAGAACTGGACAAATCAGGGCTGGAGAGATGGCTTAGTGGCTGAGGTAGTTGCCTGCAAAGCCAAAGAACCCAGGTTCAGTTCCCCAGGATCCACATAAGCCAGATGCACAAGGTGGTGCATGTGCCTGGAGTTAGTTTACAGCAGCTGGAAACCCTAGCACACCCATTCTCTCTCTATCTGTCTCTCAACCTCTCAATCTCTCCCTCCTCCCTTCCCTCCCTCTTTCTCTCTCTAAGTAAATTAAAAAATAAAAAAATCTTTTAAAAAAAGAATTGGACAAATTAAACCAAGAATAATAATCATTAAATTATTATATTTATTTAGGGACATACAAAACCAAGTAAAGGAAATCTGATATACCCACGTGGTCTGAAAGCCCATATGGTGGGCCTGGAGGAAACACGAAAAGAGATTTAGAGAAGAAAAATAGGAAAGCACAGAGAGTTTCTGCTATGTGGAGGGCAGGACGGGGTGGAGGGGTCAAAGGCGTTCTCCCTCCTCTTGGTCAAGCTGCACAGAGAAAAGGGGAGGCTTATCAGACCTGGAGGCTCAGGAGTGATAATCAGGCAGCTGAGAAAAGACTCGCCCCTGGTAAGGGTTTTTATGACTTTACTATAGTGGACTTTACCTCCTAGCTCCGGTTAGCCAGAATGTGGGATGGCTGGTTTCGGCTAGAGGCTGGCTCAGGAAAGGCCAGCCACAATGCCAAGCCCTGGGCTCGAAGTTTGACCAACCACAAAGTCAGGATTAGATTTGAATTCTATCATTCTCCGATCTTTAACAAAGTGGAGATTGTGAGAACATTCTTGCCCCTGCTTTGGGGGCTCAGTCACCCTAAACTACCCAACAAAGCTAACCTGACTCCTTCTCAAATGTTGTTTCTGACTCCAACCTAGAACCTAGAAGGCTCACCACCAGGCCATGCTGCCTCTCAGGCCACAGGGTTTATCTAGTTTTCAGCCTCTGCTGCCTATAGAGAGCCATAGCTCACCAGAAACCGAAACTGGGGCCCAGACTTTATATATATATATATATATATATATATATATATATATATATATATATATATATATATATATATACATACATATATATATATATAGTTCAGAAAGTTTGGCTGGCCACAGCAAGCAGAGGCCACACAAAGACGTTTGAATTTGTCTTGAAGATGTCACCAAGACTGTGCATACATGTTCACGCTGTGTCAGTTACTTTTCTCATTGCTATGACAACATAGCTAACAAAAGCAACTTAGGGGAGGAAGGGTTGATTTCAGTTTATAGCTTGAGGGGATACAGTCCAGCCTGGTGGAGAACTGTCATGGAGGCTGGTCACATGTGTCCACAGTCAGAAAGGCGACAGGGATGGATGCTCTTGCTCAGCCTTCTTTCTTCTTTCTATCAGTCCAGGACTCCAGCCCATGGGAAGGTGCTGCCCACAGCTAGGTCTTCCCACCTCCCACCTCCATTAACCCTAACTGGGAATCTCTCCAAACTGCTCTGAGGCTGGTGTCCATAGTAACTGCAAATCCCACCAAGTTGACAACCAGAATTCCAGAAGCCTTTCTTGTCACCCACCCGCTCCCTAACCCCCTCTGGACTGTCTGTAACTCCCTCTAGTATGGAAAGTGAGGCTTCAAAGGGTTGTTGATAACCCTCTTTATAAAAAATAAAAAAATCTCAGGTTGGGTCTGGGAACCGTACTTTCTGCTATGTTAATTCTTAGGTGGGGCTTTGCCTGGATGGGAGGAGACAGCTTCTCGCTTGGAGCTAGCACCTGGGGAGCCAAGACAAAATCAAAGCCCACTTTAGAAAGATTTGAGACAGTATGGCTCCAGCATAATGTCCCACCCCCATGTGAAACAGAAGCCCCACAATGCAGGGTATGACCCTGCCTTCCAAACTTCCTACAAAAAAAAACCTTCAAACTCTCATTCTAGGTACTTCAGAGCTCCCTTCCCACTTTCTCTTTTTTAAAATGTTCATCATATTTTATTTATTTTGAGAGAGAGAGAGAGACAAAAAGAGACAGAGAGAGAGAGTGGACACACACAGGGCCTTCAGCAGCTGTAAAGGAACTCCAGACGCATGCGCCGCCTTGTGCATCTGGCTTACGTGGGTCCTGGGGAACAGAGCCTGGGTCCTTTGGCTTTGCAGGCAAGCGTTGTAAGAACCCACATTCTCTGCAAGGCTGGCCGTGCCCACGGACCCCACTCCTGCTCTTCCTGCTGGCAGCTTCCACTCCCTTATTTGTTCAAGTTTGCCCGAGTACTTTCTGTTGGGGCAGGGCCGCTTTCCACAGTATCTGAGCTCCCTCACTGTGGGGAGGGGTCTAGGGCTAACTCTGCACTACAGATCCACCCAATCCTCCTTCTGTGGGAGATGTGCTGGGGCCTTCTCTCACCCCGCAGGTCCGCCAGGGGATAACCTTCCGATTTCCATTTCCCTTCCACCTCTCTCCCACTAGATACGTAGGATTCATGTGCTTTGGCTATCTGCGTGACCTGTTGAGACTGAGCAGTGTCATGGAAACCAAGATACCAGAACAATAACCGTGCACAGGATCCTACCCCACGGGGGGTGCAACGTCCTAAGAGAATATAAAATGAGATGTCCGTCCCTGCAACAAACATCTCTGACTTGAGGACAAAGATCCCAGGAGCTGGCTGGCTTCCCCTCCCATTCCATTGCTGAAAAGAGGATGTGGCTTCATAGAGTGCTGGGGGTGGCTGAGCGGGAAATAGGTTTCAAGCGTTGCCATGGGCAGGGGAGTTATTTGTGGGGGGCTTTGGTCAGTTAAATGCGCGTTTGGTTTCTTCCTGATTTATATGCTGTTGTTGAACACACACTGTTGAATTGGGCTGTAAGCTGCCCAGCCATGGTGCATGGGCAACATGCAGTTTAGGAGAACAGAGATCCTGAAGGCCAAATTACCAGGATTATGACCTCCAAAAAGGGAAAAGGGGGTCTGGAGAAATGGTTAGCGGTTAAGTGCTTGCCTGTGAAGCCTAAGGACCCCGGTTCTAGGCTCGATTCCCCAGGACCCAGGTAAGCCAGATGCACAAGGTGGCACACACGTCTAGAGTTCATTTGCAGTGGCTGGAGGCCCTGGTATGCCCAGTCTCTCTCCCCCAACCCGCAATTTCTCTCTGTGTCTGGGACTTTCAAATAAATTAATAAAAATAAACCAAAAAAGTTTAGATAAATAAATAAAGGAAAAAAGAATGTGCTGGTATTTATAGTTATTGTAGCTAGAGAGATATCTAAGCATCTTCATGACAGAAATGAGGAAATAAAACTGTAGATTTAGCAAGTTGCCAAAATCACCGAGCACCTAACTGTGGAATTCAGACTGAATTCTAAGCCTGCTTCCTGATGGATGTGGACACAAGGTGACCAGCTGCCCCATGACCCTGTGGCCATGTCTTCCTTGCCATTATGAGCCGTAGCCTAGAACTATATGCCTTTAAACTGATTTTTGCCAGGTATTTTGTCCCAGCAGCAAGACAGGTAACTAATTCAGTTCTCCTTCTTATTCATTCCTGGAGGTTTGTGTAAAAATTAGCTGACCTGCCAGTTGTGGTGGTGCACGCCTTTAATCCCAGCACTCGGGAGGCAGAGGCAGGAGGATCGCCGTGAGTTCGAGGCCACCCTGAGACTACAGAGTGAAACCCAGGTCAGTCTGTGCTAGAATGAAACCCTACCTTGAAAAACAAAACAAAACAAACAAACAAAATAGCTGCCCGGACACCGGCTGCATGACGCGTGCAAACTCCTTTGGTGCCGTCAGCTTTGTTACGCATTAGCATTAACTCCAGGCACTTCTACTGTACGTTAGACTCGGCCCATCTTCTCTTGTGACGTAACCGTCATTTCAAGTGTGCAGATGTGGAATCCTCACATTAAATAGGGATCCATCCTTGAGGGAACACAACTTCTGAGGCCACACTGCCCCAGCTTGGCCTAGCAAGATCTGAACAAAAAGAACGTGATCGAGCTCGTTACTGGAATCTGAGTGCTGAAATGGTTCCAGAAGATTTTTTTCTTTTTTTGTTTCTCAATTTTTATTAACATCTTCCATGATTATAAAAAATATCCCATGGTAGTACCTCCCTCCCCACACTTTCCCCTTTGAAACTCCATTCTCCATCATACCCCCTCCCCATCTCAATCGGTCTCTCTTTTATTTTGATGTCATGATCTTTTCCTCCTCTTATGATGGTCTATTGTAGGTAGTGTCAGGCACTGTGAGGTCATGGATATCCAGGCCATTTTGTGTCTGGAGGGAGCACGTTGTAAGGAGTCCTACCCTTCCTTTGTCCCAAAAGATTTTTTTCAGCCAGGAGTAAACCTTCTGAAAAGTCCCCCAGTGACCAGGTGAGCCAATGAGAAGAGAGACATTGTTTCAATGGACTTCGCTCTTCTAACCTTTCTGTTCTTACACTGCACTCATAATGTCTTCTCAGAGACCAGAGACATCATTCCACTTTTTTTTGCTTGTTTTTTTGTGTGTGTGTATGTAATTGTGCATGAAGTGTGTGTACATATGTGTGTGCAGGTACACATGCACTTGTGTCCTTGTGATTGTGGAAGCCCCAGGCTGTAGTTAGGTGTCTTTCTCACTCCTTCACCACCTTAGGCTTTGAAAGCAGGTCTTGCTGGGAACCTAGACCTCAACAATTCAGGTAGACCAGCTGGCCAGCAAGTCCAGAGACCCTCCTGTCGTGTCTCCCAGTGCTGGGATCACAGGCATCGCTGCCACACCCAGCTCTCACGCGGCTGCTAGACAGGCACGCTGGCATCCTCGTGCTTACCTAGCAAGTGTTTACCCACTGATCCATCCCCTGAGCCCCAGAATTCTATTCTTTTGAGGGTTTTGGCTCTCATCGTTCCAGACTTGGCTTGAACCTGACTGGGCTCTTGAAGCAATACAGATCCATCATCCCTTATTGTAAGCTCTTGGAATCAGTGGATGGGAATTCAGAAATCTCAGGCTTGACAAAGCAGATCTGGTACCTGCTCAACATGCCACGTAACGACCCTCGCCAGCAGCGATAGCAGCATTTCACTAGCGTTTCTGCAGTGAAACGTGTGCTTGTTCATATTAACTGGGATAAATCAAACCTAAACACAGCCATATGCCACTTCAGGACACGTTGTTGCTTCCAAATGAGTTCTGCACCAACCATTCAATTTCAGAGCTGTTTCCCTTTCTTCAGAACTGCACGTAATGAACTGTGGGCCTTTAATAAGACAAGTTATTGAGAGGTTATGTTAGTCAGACCCCTGGCCAACGCCAACCACAAATTAGCTCAAATAGCCCACCACCAGCCTCTGCGGTGTTTCCCATTTTACTTCCATTTCCATGAAAACTGAGATTCAAAGGCTTTTATAACTTTCCCAAGAATACATAAAAAATGAGTCTCTTGAAGGACTTTCATCCGGCCCAGTAAAGAAAAACAGGGTCTCCTTGAATTCATGACCCATGAACAAACATTGACTTGCACCATCCATAAATCACAGAGAAACAATCCATCCATATCCTCACCCACAAACAACCCCTCACCAAAGGAACTGCTGGGGCGTGACACCTCAGAAACCATACTCCCTGAATCATTTCTCGAAAATACCTTCCGTAGCCCCCTTAGACTCCCACCCACACTGGCTCCTTTGATCTGTACATTGATAAGCTTCACTTCAGCTCTGGTGAGACGTAGAGCGTCTCCAACACGTGCAGAGGTCTCTGTCCCTCACTGCTCACCATGCCTGCAATAAACGGTTTCAAGTTTCTGGTGTTTCTCTTCAACTTTCCTGACACCCATGAGTTTTGTTCAGATTAACCTTCTACTATCTGTGCGGTCCCCCTCTGAGGGCTTCTGGGATGGTAGACTGAGGAGAGGTAAGTGACCCTCATCTTGGCTCCCATAAGACCTCTGAGCTACTGGCCTGGGTAGATTTAGCCTCGGGTGTGGGGCAGCTGGTTTTCAGCCTTCCTAAGCAAAAGAAGAGCTCTAGCCATCCTCAACTAATGGAATGAAAAGTGCAAGCAACCTCAGGCTTGTGAATAACACAAGCCCGGCAAGGGCTCATTGGGCCTCAGGGATCTGCACAGCGCACCTGTTCACAACAGAGCTAGCTCAGGGACTAAGGCGCTTGCTTACAAAGCCTGCAGGCCCACGTTCCGTTCACCCGCCATTCACTTAAAGCCAGATGGGCATTCATTTGCAAAGGCAAGAGACTCCGGTGTGTGTGTGTGTGCCAAAAAAGAAAGAGAAAGAAAAACAGAAGCTGTTCCCTCTGTGGGTGGATAATGCTGCTTCCAGAAGCTATACCTTGATAAATAAGGAAACCCCCTGGCCAGGGATTCTCCTCCCAGTGACTTGTTGGTCAGGGAGCTCCCTTAGGTCCCCAAAACAAACCATGCTATTGCAAAAGCTCTTGGCTGCCCACCAGAGCTGCATGACGGGAATTTATTGCTGAAGACTCCACGGGCTCCATTCGCAGCACACTGAGAAGTCAAGCTGAATCTGAGCTGGAAGTCTCTTCCCTGCTCACTGTGATCATGGTAGAAAGTGTCACACGGGCTGCTGGGGGAAGAAAGTCAACAGTCTTCACCGAACCGGCAGTGGACCCTGCACCTGCACAACTGACCAGCCGGGCAAGCTGTGCCCACTGGTGCAATGGGGGGACTTATTGGTGTAACCAGCTGGTCTCAGAGTGGATTGAGATCTGCTTCAACGGAGGAAATGTATGCCTGGTACTGAAAACCTAGTCAAAAACCTATGGGCGTGAAGGTCATAGATCCTCGGAGGGAAGCTATTACTGTTACTATTGTTCTGGATAAATGGATGTGTGATGACTGTTCAATGCTGGGTGCTAAACGAGACGTCTCTAGCATACCCTTCAAAGCTCAGGGGACATTGAGGAAGAAGGGATGGAAAAAATGGAAGAGCCCAAGGATGGGGAGGGGTGCTGTGGAATGCCGTCTCTTGGACATGAAGTTCATGTTGCATGTGTGACCTCAGAGCAGGTGTTGTTACCTGCACGAAATTGGGCGCATCAACATTCGATCGTGGACGGTGGAGGAGGGCTAAAATAAAAGTACAAGAGGGATAGGCTGGGATGGAGAAGAGGTTCATGAAAGAAGCAAGGGGGAAGAGATTAACAGAAAGATAACTGGAGGGGATTCTGGTCAAAATATAACATGTAGCTGGGCGTGGTGGGGCGCACCTGTAATCCCAGCACTCAGGAGGCAGAAGCAGGAGGATCACCATGAGTTCAAGGCCAGCCTGAGACTCCATAGTGAATCCCAGTCAGCCTGGGCTAGAGTGAGACCCTACCTCAAAAAACTAAAATATATATTGTTAGGTCAGGACAGGATCCCAAAAATGGACTTACCAAGGACAGCAGGATGGGCGACAGAGACTTATCCACATTCCTCAAGGAACCACCCAGCCATTATCTCTTCCTTGCCTAACAATGCCCCTCCCCCAGGTCATGATTTCCTGCCCCTTATCTTGAAAGGGCACTGTTCTGGTCTCACACCCTAGCCATTGGAAATGGCTAAATAACAAACAAGTTCTTTTCCTTTCCTCACCTTCCCCCAACTGAAGAGCCCTACAAAGCCCACTAACTGGAATCTCAGGTGGGCTGTGCCCCACTCTTGAGAGTCAGTCCTGGCAGTTCGTGTTTTCCCTAAATAAAAGCTTACATCTTGGCCTGAGTGGTTTGCATGGTCTTGGTCACTCCCAGACATCACACACACACACACACACACGCATGCAATTTCATGTATATATAATGCATATATAGGAAATTGCACATACATATATTTGTCAGAATGCTGAGCTCAGGTGATGGTGACCAAATCTCGGAACAAGTTGAGGGATGCTAGGCAAACATCTATCCCTGCCTCTTCTGCAAAATAAGGTTGCATGATGCTTCGTCATGAGATCACGTTGCAGATTCATGAAACAAATCGCACCAGCACACCACCTGACAGTGAGCCCTCCACAGCAGCATCCGTGACATCACGCCACGGAGACGCGATGGCAAATGGAGGCAGTCAAAGGGCAGAAGCAACAGTGCGGCCCTCCAGCATCCGGGTGCCCAGCCTAAACCTGCTCGCTGCCAAGCACGCTCTGGCCTTGAAGTTCCTTGTTCTTTAGCTACATGACACTGGTGGCTTGTTTTACGAGGGAACAGAAGCCACACTGCCAGGAACGGAGAGGGTCAGGCATGGCCATGCCGCCCATGGGAAAACCATCAGCTGCTTCATGCTGGCTAGGGGTAAGAGGAGAGTGTCCGAGTCTGCTCTCTGTCGCTCGAACAGAATACTGAAACAGGAGAGTTGTAAAGAAAAGAGGTTTGTGCTGGGTTTCTGGTTCTGGAGGCTGAGAAGTCAGGGACGTGGCCCCAGCACCGCCCGGCTTCCGGTGAGAACCTGGTGCTGCTACGCTTTGCCAATGCAAAAGACACGGCTCTCGCCGCAGAGGGGAGAAGAGATGGTTTATTCTGGAGCCATATAGCAGTGGTCATGGCCCAGGAACACAGAGTTAGGTGGCCCCAAATTGCATGTTCCAACGTGTTAACAATCTCATGAAGGTTTTATAGTTACAGCACAAAAGACAGCCATCAAGCGAGGCACTTTTCTGACCATCAGGTAGGCTGGTTATAGCAAAAGGGGGAAATCTCCACCACAGGCCTCAGGTGCTGTCTGATGACGTTCTTAGTTCCTGGGCTGGTGGAAGCTGGGGTCTG
This sequence comes from Jaculus jaculus, assembly GCF_020740685.1. Taxonomy (NCBI): domain Eukaryota; kingdom Metazoa; phylum Chordata; class Mammalia; order Rodentia; family Dipodidae; genus Jaculus; species Jaculus jaculus. The sequence goes on from NC_059106.1 coordinate 168,338,252, forward strand.
TTCTTGCATTCCAAAAAAGGATTTCACCATCAACTGGCAATCACTGTGGATGTTAGTTCAGACACAGAGGTGGGCCATACATGGCTATTGAGGGGCCGAAGGCAGCCCAAGGTGATCTGGCTCCGACTCGCGACATTCCGTCTCTCTGCGGTCACGGGAGCTGCCTCGGTCCCTTCAGCCTCGCTGGAAGTGGGTGCGGCCGATGCAGCGCTTTTCTGGAAGCTCCAGTTCGCACCTCGTGGCAGGATGTGGAAGGGCAGGTGCGTATGTTCAGAGGAAAGCATGAGGGGCGGCCTGGGTCTATAACAAGTCACTGGTAACCAAACCAGTCTGCGGAGAGTGAGAACTGTCAAGAGAGGACATTTGTCCCCCATAATTATCTCAGCACCTCTTACAGCTTCATGTACCAACACTGCCCCAGTGGCAATTACATCTCAGCTTGAATTTTGGGGAGATCAAACCATAGCCGAAGGGGTGGAGGGGCCACAGGGCTGGAGCATGGTGGGCTAAGACAGCCCCCCCCCCAAAGACCTTGGGCTTGGTCTTAGGGTCTAAGTAACTGTCATTCTCACCCAAACTCCCTGTGAACTTTCCTTCCACGCTTCTGAGACTATCTGAAGTCACAATCTACGGCAATGGAGAAAACCACCTGTGCCTAAAAGGATTCTGGCAGGAACACACATCTGCACAGGGGTCTCCCAGGACCACCCCTGCACCTGCCACAGGCCGAGGTCCAAATTCCCCATGATGCTCCAGGAGTCACCATGTCTGTGAAGCCTTCACAAACTCCATGTACTCAGGCCCGGGCCCAGGTGCCAGCTAAGAGCACTGGAGGGTAAACGAGACAGAGAGATAGGACATTTGACTGTTGCGTCTTCAGGGAAGAGCAGGGCTTGGCAAAGAACATTAGTCATCAGCCAGTGCTTGTGAGGGAACAAGTGAAGAAAGATGCACGCCCTCTGGACAATTCTGAGCATGGCTCTGCTTTGCCTTGTCCTACTCCATCCTGGTCAGCTGCAGAATTGATCCTGGAGGCCGGAGGATGAAGGGAGCCAGAGCCGGATCTCCTTGCCCTGGCCTGTGGCACCCCCCCCCCCTTTAAGCTCACAATGTCTGCTCTTGTTCCTCAGAAAGACCCACTACTGAGAGCTTTCCTGACCCGAACCAGCTGCTGACCAGCAGTGAGTAAGTCAGCAGACAGAGGTGCTTTCAGCTCTTTTCACGCCTGTCTGCCACCAGCAGGGCTATTGAGCAAGAGGAGAGTCTTGTCTGTGCTTAGACTGATAAACACCCTACAAAAGTATTCAGAAGGTCTGGGACCAGCAGGGAGAGAGGTGGTGGTCAGACACATGCTGGTCAGCTTCTAAGACCCTCACAGAAGTTCATGGGCATTTCTCTGGGGGATGCCATGTGTATGGGGGCTCAAGAAGGGAAAGTTTTTATTCTGTGGTTGATCTGGACAGAAAAACACACACACAGTGAGAAATAAGCTATGGATAGGTCGGCTCGAAAGAGCGTTCACTTAGTAAACACTGGTGAGGCTCTCCCATGTGGCAAGGGCCCTATTTTGTTCCTGTCTTATAGTTTCTTTCCATGTGACCAGGGCTCAGCAGTTTCCCCAGGATGAGAAAAGTACATTCGTGTGCGCAAGAGACATTCTAGAAAGACCTGCGGAAGTGGAATAACGGGGGGTGTGGGGGAGGAACGGCTCAGTGGATAAAGCACTTGCTGTGCAAGCCTGAGGACCAGAGTTCGAGCCCAGCACTCACTCATGTGACCACCAAGCAGGCCTGGCGGCCTGGCTGCAGACAGAGAATGTCTGGGGCAAGCTGGGTAGTGACGCCAGCTGAGCCTGAGGGCTTTGGGCTCAGGGGAGAAACCCTGGCTGAGCCAACAGAGAGGGTGATACCCAATATCAGCCTCTGGCCTTCACATAGACCACCCACACAGGAACGTTTATTCACATACATGTATAATGCATACACGTAGTGAGGCTAGAGCTCGGGAGAGACTGAAGGGTCCATTCCCAGTCTCAGCCTGGTCACCTGTCCTGAACAGCATTCTGGGTTTCAGACAACAGGCTGGGAGGGGCAGAAAGGAGGAGTTACTCAGGGCCCAGTAACCGGGGCACCTCGGGGTGGAGGTCAAGGTGTCATTTTCCTTTCTAGGGACCCCAGCCGCCTTCTGTAAACACACACAGCCTGGAATTCCTGATGGTTTAACTGTCCAGGAAAAGCAAACACTAACCACAGAGCCCCAGTGGCCCCCACAAACATTGATCATTACAAGTACTTGGAGGGGCCCCTCACTTAGCAGAGCCCCCTAATCTGAGACAGGCAAGAACACCCGTCCGAAGGAAGGCTGGGGCAATGGTCAGCAAGGACAGCCTAGGACACCTCTGCCCCAGCCTTGGCAGAAGAAAGCCAGAAGCCTTAGAAGAAAATCCCACCGGAGACAGTATGCTTCTGCCCTGGGATGAAATCCATACCAGGCCTGCGGCTTTCCCCCGTAGGCGTCTCTTGCTACTCTTAGGTCAGGTGTGAGAGCAGGAGAAAGACTCGGCTGTGGAAGGAGCTCCTTCCGAAGTGTCTAAGACAAGTGGAACTGAGAGGCTCAAGAGGCAGACCACACGGTGCTGAGACGAGCTTCTCAGACCCTCAGGCCTCAAGGGCCGACTCCTTTGGCTTCTCCGAGGTTCCGCATCCTTCAGAATTGCTGAGCTAGAAGAGAGATACCTCGTCCCAAGCCGCCACCCTTCCCAGGGTAAGGCTCCGTCTTCCCCTCCCTGTGGTTCTTTGAAGAGGCGATGGCCACACTCCATCATGGGCCCAAGTCCATGGTTGACATGAGGACTTGCTCTCGGTGGTGTACGTTCCATGGGGTTTGTCAAGTGTCCAATGCCATTTGTGCACCATTATAGTGTCATAGAGAGTGGCTTCCCTGCCCTAAAAGTGCCCTGAGCTTCACCTGTTTATCCTTCTCTGCCTCTGACAGTCACTGGCCTTCAGGGGGTCCCCACAACTTAGCGTTCTCCACAGTGTCACATGGCTGGAATCATACTGGTTGTAGCACTTTAAGACTAGCTTCATGCGTTTAGTAATGTGCATGTAAGATTCCTTCATGCCTTTTAATGGCTCTCCAGTTCATTTCTTTGCAGGACTGAAAAGGATGACATTGGTTGGCTGTATCGTTTCTTCATCCACTCACCTGCTGGAGAACGCCTTTGTTTGCTGCCAAGTCATGTCAGTTATAAATAAAGCTTCTATAAACATTCCTGGGTAGGCTTTTGTGTTGGACCTAAGATTTCATTTGGGCAAATGCCAAACAGCATAGTTCCTGGATCACAGTTACTATAATTTTTCTGACCCTCACTTTCTACATTGGTAAAGCAGAGATGACAGTAATCCCACAGGTTGTGGTTAAGTCTAATTGAGATAACGCATACAAAGTCTGTATTCTGGGAGTACATGAAGTCCTTAGCACGGTGCCCAGCACGGGCCAGCCTGTGCTCTGCTCACACACTCAGAGGCATCCCAGATCCTCTCAGCCCTCCAGGCATCAAGCTGCCCCTCGTCTCACCACACTCTTGTCTTCTAGAAGCTTCCAGGTCCTTTGCTCTAGAGCTATGCTGCCCAGCGTAGTAGCTACTAAACACTTGTGGATTTAACAGTATATGCATTAAAATGAGGTGCCGGTGAAGTGGAGAAATAGCTCCCCTGGTAAAACGCTTGCTGCATAAGCGTGAGGACCTGGGTTCAGATGTGGATCAGAGGTGGCCAAGGAGAGCTTCTGCAACAAGCTGGAGTGATGTGGCCTGCCTGCACGAAAGGATTCATTCTCAGACAAAAGTGAGCGCAGCTCTTGTGGGTGCTGGCATGGGAACCTAAGCCATTCCCTGGAGAGCTTAGACTTCCTCAGCCATTACTAGATGAAAAACTCACGTGGTCCCTAAAGTTGGGCTTCCCTACACTTAACATGCCTCCTAATAAGCTGTCTAGGAAAAGACCCTCTGAGCAGGAATGTTTCCCTTTCCTGTGGGCTATTGTTTGGGGTTTGTGTTGGGCGGGTGTTTGTTTTGCAAAAGCATTCATATTCCTCTGTTTAATGATCAACTAGTAGAGGTTTAACCATAATGGAAGTGCTGGAAGTCTGGAGGGAGAAGGGAAATGATCTCTCCCAAGATTAACCTTCCCTTTTTAAAATTACTGCACATGTGATTTTCCTTCTGTTCACACATCTGTGCCGCCCATGCACTCCTGGGACATTTCAATAAGTTGTTTGGAAAATTGCTGGGGCAACACACACACACACGCACAGCTGGGCACAGTGGCCTGTGTCCACAATCTCAGAGATAGAAATGGCAGATACAGAATGATCCCTGGAGCTCACTGATTAGCTAGCTAGTCAAGTCAGTGAACTCTAAGTCCAGTGAGAAAGCCTGTCTCAAAAATGAAGGTGAGAAGCTGGGTGTGGTGGTGCACGCCTTTGATCCCAGCACTCAGGAAGCAGAGGTAGGAGGATCACCATGAGTTTAAGGCCACCCTGAGACTACATAGGGAATTCCAGATCAGCCTGTACCAGAGTGAGACCTTACCTCTATAAAAATGAAGGTGGGGGGCTGGAGAGAAGGCTCAATGGTTGATGCACTTACCTGCAAAGCCTAACTGCCTGGATTCAACTCCCCAGTACACCCATATAAATCCAGGTGCACAAAATGATACATGTCCTGGCACACCCATTCTCTCCCCCTCTCTCTCTCTCCTTGCAAAGAAATAAATAAAATGAAGGTGGAGGACTGGGGAGATGGCTCAGAGTTAAGTTTGCTGCCTGCTCAAGCATGAAGGACTGAGGGCCTTGACGCTGCCCCAGTTTAAATCTCCAGATCCCGAGTAAAACTGGGAGCCGGGCGTGGTGGCACACACCTTTAATCCCAGCACTCAGGAGGCAGAGGTAGGAGGATCTCCGAGAGTTCGAGGCCACCCTGAGACTACATAGTGAATTCCAGGTCAGCCTGAGCCAGAGTGAGACCCTACCTCGAAAAAAAAAAAAAAAAAAAAAAAAACGGGCATGGCCAGTCATGACCTATAACCTTGTAACCTCAGTCCTTAGGGATGCAGAGAGACTTAGGAGCCCCACAAGTGCCAGAAGTAGTGAAAGGGAACTCCGGTTCAAAACAAGAGCAGCACAAGACTGAGAGCGGCTCGTGTGATGCCCCACCCCGGCCTCTGCAGGCGCGAGACCCCCCCCCACCACAGGCACTTCAAGGGCACATCCAGGTACACACACTACACACACACCCCACACCACATGCATCACATACATTCACACACACACACACAGGCAAAAGTAAACAAAAGAATGTGTCGGGGAGCAACAGAAGAAGACACTTAACGTGGACCTCTGGCTTCCACCAATGCACACAACACATGTACACATACACATAATACCACTCCCATACACAAAGAAATAAAATTTAAAATTAAGTTTCCCAGTCACGTTGTACACATTTCCAGTGCTCAGTGAGCCTACGTGGCTGGTGGACTTACAGCATTAGCTGGCGCAAGATGGACTATTTCCATTGTAACAGAAATTCTTTTGGACAGCACAGCTCTGCAACATTCTTCCCCTTACTCCCAGCCATCCTTCAAATCTCAGTTTAAACATCACATTCCCACCGAGGCCTTTGCTGACCCTCCAGTCTAAATTAAGATTCCCTGCTTTCTTTCTCAAACAGCCTGCAATTTCCCTTCAGAGTGCTAACAATTGTTTGCCAAGTGGTAGTTGAGCGGGCAATTGTGCCTTGTCTAGGACAGAGTCCCTTGCGTGTGCCCATCAATGAGGCCCCCAGCTCAGTACGCGGCACTCACAGGAGCTCATCCACGAGGTGCAAGAACGGGGCAAGGAACTCGCGTGCGGGTGGCGGAGGGGCACGTCAGTTCCATGATTGAGGCCGCCTGCAGCGCAAGCCCACCTCCCCAGGTCAGGTCCCCAGAACCCTCTGTCACACCAGGACCTGCCTCACGTGTCCATGATCCAGGGCGCCTATGGCGGGAAGAGGGGTGCAGCAACATGTCCCGCTTCTTCCTCAGCTTGGCACACCTGGGGGAGGGGGGCTGGCCCCTCCGGAAGCAGCCTCGTGAGCCCACCAACCAACCTGGTCTCCCCCTTACACCCTTACACACCTGAGTCTGACGGCGAGACTCAGCCCACTTGGATGCCTAACCCACAAAAAGGAGCCTTGCCACATGTGGGCCTCCGTGGGGCACACGTCCACGGAAGTCACTGCAAATCTGCGTTTACACTGCTGTTCTCTGTGTGTGTCCGTGTGGGCACACACAGGCAGTGTTGTGTATGGGTGATAGGTCAGAGGAGGGCCTTGGGTGTTGGTTCTCAAGTTCCATCTTGCTTGATGGCAGGATTGGCTGTGACTCACAGCTACTTTCGCCAGGCTAGCTGGCCCACAAACTTCTGGGACCTTCTCCATGCCCCCTACCCATCTTACAAGTGAGCATGCTGGAATGACATATGCCTGATTCAGTGCCCAGCTTCACATGGGTTCTGGGGATTCAAATCTAGGGGCTCATGCTTGTGCGACAAGTGTTGTCTCCACGGAGCCATGTCCTTAGTCTATAGCTACTCTTCCCGCTCTTCAGTGGTAACCTATAGCTGGTGTGTCTAGGGGTTCACTGTGGAAACAAACTGGCATCCATACATACTGTGACCCCAGTACGTGGACTTTACAACAGACAGCTTACTGTTAAATATAAATAACCTCGAACCTAAAGCACATGAGCATGTATACAAGCCTTCAAATGTGCGCTTTAGATTTATACTCTATTGTAGGGATTGGTTTGTTTTCAGGTGTAAAGGAAGGTGTAACCTGGGGAATGGAGAACTGATAGAAGCGGTTAAGGAGCCTGGAGTCAGGCTCTGAGTAGATATATCTACTGTCGCTTCCTCCCAGTTATCGCCTAGGGGTAAAAACCACATCTTTCCTTGTACCCACCTGGCCCAACTCTTGTTGTTTTTTAATTTTTTTAATATTTTATTCATTTGTTTATTTATGAGAGACAGAGGGAGGGAGAGAATGGTCGTGCCCAGGCCTCCAGCCGCTGCAAACGACCTCCAGATGCAGGCGCCACCTTGTGCATCTATCTGGCTTATGTGAGTTCTGGAGAATCTAACCTGGGTCCTTAGGCTTCCCAAGAAAGTGCCTTAACCGCTAAGCCATCTCTCCAACCCTAGGCCCAACTCTTTCAGTCAGGATTGCTAGCTTCTCAGGCCCTCCCCTGCCCCTCAAGAGTTCTCTATCAACTCTGCCTTCGGGTGCCACACTAGATAGACACAGCCTGTTGAACTGGGTTGAGAGCTCTCTGGCTCTTGAAATAAGAAGCACTTAGCAACCCCAGCCCCTATCTCCTTTCCCCTCCTCCCAAGGGCACCTCAACTCACCTCCTCCCCACAGGGGAGCTCTCAGGGCATAGCAGCAGCTCAGTGCTGGTTGCAAAACTCCTGGAAAGTTCCTGTGGGGTCCAGAATAGCTCCCATGTGCAGACTCCCTGTCTGTTTATCAGGTGCCATGCTGGGCTTTTATACATGAGATCAAAACCCCAACACAGTACAGGCCTACAAAGCTGGACTTCCCACCGATGAGAGGGCCAAGGGTGGGCACAATGCAGTGCCCACTTGTCTTGTCTGAGCCTGCTTCCAGCCCACCCCCCATTTCAGTCATGTGTGGACCCTGGACCATCTTTCTGGCCTGTGTTCTGTTTTCTCTGCTTTGCCCCATTTATGTTACCATGCACAAATACAGCAAGATCATGTTAGTTTCCAAATCTATAATAGATTTTTTAAAACTCAGGTTCCTTTACACGTAGAAAGGTGCATAGCTCTGAAGTGTACTGCTGCATTAGTTCTAATGGATGCATAGCCCACATGCCAATCAACAAGCAGAATGCCACCATCACCCCAGAAAAGCCACCATGCCCTTGCTAGTCACTTCGTAACCTTCAGAGGAAAGACACAAGGAAGAAGCTCACTTCTAAGGTTTATTCATGAGGCTGGACCCTGTGACCTAGAGGGACTGGGCTCATTTTCTCTTCTGACTAATGAATTAAAAGGTAGGGAAGAGCCGGGCGTAGTGGCATACATCTTTAATCCAAGCACTCGGGAGGCAGAGGTAGGAGGATTGCAGTGAGTTCGAGGCCACCCTGAGACTCCATAGTGAATTCCAGGTCAGCCTGGGCTAGAGTGAGACCCTACCTCAAACCCCAACCCCAAAAGTAGGGGATGGAGAGATGGCTTAGCGGTTAAGGCGTTTGCCTGCAAAGTGAAAGGATCCCAGTTCGATTCTCCAAGACTCAAGCCAGATGCACAAGGGGCGCATGCATCTGGAGTTCGTTTGCAGTGGTTGGAGGCTCTGGCGAGCCCATTCTCTCTCTCGCTCCCATATATGTATGAATTAAAAGGTAGGAAAGGGCTTAAAAGAATAATGTTCATTTCAAAGTAAGAGGAAAAGAACACAGAGAGAACAGACTCTTCGGTGAGAAGGAGATTCCAGAGCTGGAAAACCCACGAGGCCAGTGGGAGCTGCCCTTTTATTGAATGAGGGAAGCCCACCTATCCAGAGTCCACGATTGGTCAGCTGAAATGAAGGCGAAGGCTGTGGTTGGTCCATGATGCATGCAGTACGGCTCAGGTCCCAGGAAGCCCCCCAAGCCAGCCCACTGACAGGGAAAAACTCACTTAGACCAGGAAGAAGGAGGAAGTGGGGTCACTCTCTTCACCATCTTGGGTTAGAATATCACCACCTATCAAGGGCCCCTTTCCCCTGTCTGCCTATGCAGAGAAACCGTCTATCTATCCCCCAGAGCATTTCACCGGCAGGAAGCAAAGGCAGGTGCTAAGTGAAGTATCAGAACGTTTTTTCTTCTCTTTGATTTTCTCCTTAATTTTCCTTCTGGTCCTAGGGACCAGAGCTAGAGCCTTGCCCAGGCTATGCAAAGAGTCTACTCCTGAGCTACACTCCCAGCCCTAAACCTGCCCATTGCTGCTTTCTTTCATTCCAAGGAAAACGGCTTCTCAGAGAGCTGCCAGGACATCTTCCTGGTGGTTCCTTACACCAGCTCAGGAGCCACCTCTGGGGGTCTCCTCCACTTGAGCCCTGTACTCCACAGGCACTCCCACACCTCTTCCCCCAAGGAGTCCACCCTTAATGCCACAGCATTTTTGTATGTCGAGAGTCCCACCTAGAGCCTTCAGGTGCCTCTGGATCAAGTTAATGACAAAACAGCAATGGTGGTTCTGCTAAGAGACCCCTTAGCCCACGAAGAAACCAGGCAAAGGACCATCACCCTCCCACCCATAACTCCATCCAGCTTCCTCTCCACATTCCCACTGAGGGTCTCATGACATCCTGTTTCACGTGTCTGTGATAACAACCTTGTTATCTTCATCTCAGCCTTGGAGATGAGAGCAAAACAACCTGGGAGCAAGCCAAAGGTCAACATTGGGAGAATTCATTAAGTAAACTATGGTGCCACCCACACAATGGAAAATCACCTATCCGTTAAAAATGACATTGAGGAAGAACATTAGTAGGCATGGAAAGCTAGGTGGGTATACTTGCCAGGTTGCAAAGGCATCTCAGAAAAATACCAAGGTGTTAGGCTTTTCTCTGTGAGGATCAGGATTATGGGTCATTATGACATTAGTACTTTGTGCAATGTTAAGTGAAAGTTAGTTATTGAAGGCAGCCAGCATGAGGAATCGAGGAACAGAGCTGGCAAAGGGAGTGCAGAGGACCAACCAGAGCTCACTGTAAGCAGAGACCCACCAGAGCTCACTGTAAGCAAAGAACCTACTGCAGATCACTGTAAGAAGAGGACTCACCAGAGCTCACTGTAAGCAGAGGCTCCACTACAGCTCATTGTAAGCAGAGGATCCACTATAGCCCACTGTAAGCAGAGGACTCACCAGAGCTCACTGTAAGCAAAGAACCCACTGCAGACCACTGTAAGCAGAGGACCCACTATAGCTCATTGTAAGCAACTGCTGACCTCAGAGAACTATGGGATAGGAAGTAGCTATTGTATAAATCTGTAAAATCTGTGGTAATTTATTATTAGCAACTTAACTAAATAACTTCTGTGGCTTGGATGAAAGTGCCTCATATATAAGGTTCTACATAAAAACTTGGTCTGGGGGGTGGTCATACTGGGAGTTTCTGTGGACCTTTAAGAAGTGGCCAATGGGAACTCCCCCCCCCCAACGCTTGAGATGTGACCATTTTCTCCAACACATATTCCAGCCCTGATGTCCTGCCCTTCTCACCCAGTCTTGGACTTAAGCAAGCACAGGAGAGAGAGGGGGAGGGGGGAATGGAGAATGGGCATGGCAGGGCCCCTTGCTGCTGCAAACAAATTCCAGACTCACGGGCCACTTTGTACATCTGGCTTTCCATGAGCACTGGGGAATCAAACCATCAAGTTTTGCAAGCAAGAACCTTTACCTACTTAGCCATCTCTCCACCTTTAATATATATAAATATATTTGAGGTAGGGTCTCACTGTAGCCCAGACTACCCTGGAAATCTGCCTGTAGTCCCAGGCTGGCCTTGAACTCACAGTGATCCTCTTACCTCTGGCTCCTAAAGGCTGCGATTATATATATATGTGTGTGTGTGTATGTATACATACATACATACATATGTATATATAAATTTATTTATTTGTGAGGAAGGAGGGAGGTAATGAGAAAGAGAGAAGGAAAGGCGGCGGCAGCACACCAGGACCTCTTGTCACTGCACATGGAGTCCAGCTGAACGCTCCATTTTGTGCATCTGTCTTTACATGGGTACTGGGGAATCAAACCTAGGCTGCAGGCTTTGCAAGCCAGTGCCTTTAACCACTGAGCCATCTCCCCAACCCTTGTATTTTTAACTGGTTATTTGTGCGTGTATGCTGTGCTTTGCCATCGCACACGTGGGCTTCAGAGCATGACGCTGATGCATCTGTGTTCCATCTTCTTCGAGGCAGGGTCTCTTGCTGCTGCAGATGAACATCAGACTAGCTGGTATATTAACTTCAGATGTGCCTGCCGGGGCCTCCGATTGTGGTAGGTCTAAGGATCGTGGATACGTGCGTACCTTTGTGTCTGACTTGACATGGGTGCTGTGGAATTGAACCCCTGGCCAGCTGGTTTTGTGAGCAAGCACGTTACCTGCCGCGCCCTCTTTCCAGCCCCTGCCAGAAGTATTTGATGGAGTAATGTGAAGTTGCTGAGTGCACAGACGCTTCTTCAACATCGGTGCAAGTGCCTCTTTGCAAACCCTCCTTTATCCCTCCAATTGATAGGAGGATGTTCTGCCTCCTAATGTTCTATCACCTCTACTGCAGTGGAGCCTGAGCCTTAGAAGGTGTGATAGAGATGTGTCAACGCACAGCACTTCTCTGTCACTTCTTCTCAGCACTATGGCGCCTTTTGAGTCATCCCAGAGGTCACTGCCATCTGAAAAGAGAAGCTTCTCATACCGAAAGTGAGAGTAGCATTAATACATGGATATGAACATTAAGAGAAGTGTTTACCAGGCAATTTGGTGCACATGATATATACATTTAGCCAGACACCAACAGACACCCAAGGGCTCATGACTTCCCCCACTATAGGTGTTTGATATCAGGCATGTATTCCCTCCTGTGGAGTGGACTCTAGACCAATTAAAGAGTGGTTGGGTCTCCCTCCCCCAACAGACATGCCACTATGTACTAGTTGACTCATTTGGCCTGGCTGGCCAAATTTAAGGCTTGCAATGTCCACTGTTGTCTCCACTGGGGATTTCCCTCTCTCCCATTGAACTGCACACAGCATGGCTTTTTCCAGCTTTCTGTCAGCTGGTCTATACTGAGGAGGTTTTCAGCTCAGCTCCAGCAGGATTTCTCAGTGACCTTGCAGCCCAAGTATGTGGAGACTTCAGCAATAGGGTCTATTTCTGGTGGGAAAACAAGAGCCTTGGCAATGGCCTGTAATGTTTTGGGGCATCAGGGACCTCCCTGGCCAACAACTCACTGGAAGGTATCCCATCCCTGGCACTGAAAATTTTCTAGTAACAATCTATGGCTTCAGGGTGTTCCATTGTTCAAAGAAACAGATTTCCATATGACTTATTCATACTCTCTTAGATTTTGATTAGCCTTCTACAGTTGTCATAATTCTCCTATTGGATTCTGTGATACTTGGGGTAATAAATGAGGGTAGTTCATTTTCCTCTCAGAGCATGTCATAGCACCTCATGTATAGTCAGTGCTAAATTTTTGTTTAAAAAATGGCTCACTAGCTGGATGGATGGTTATTGTTTGATAGAATTAATCGCTGTGGCAGTTAGAAAGTGAAATACAGACCCTAGGGGTAACTGCAGATGGGGAAAGGAATAGCTATTTGATGGTGAATACTGATGACATTAAAAAAAAAAAAACAGATTGTGCAAAAGGAAGATATTTCAATGTTTTGGGTGCTTGGAATTTCACAGCCCTCAGGCACCTGGCCCTCAGATGCAAATTAACATGTAAGATAAATGGGATTGCAGAGTAGACCGGAGGCTTGTGATCCAGCCGGGTGAAGTCAAGGGCTCCTACGCCCTGACCTCGCCTGCGCCGCTAGGCTGTGGGGAGCTGAGCAACAGCCCTGTTAGCACCCTCCCCCGTGTGATGTTGGTGGTGTGAGAAGTCGAACATGACCGTTAGTCACTTGCCAAGTGTGCCAAAATCTAGCGTGAAGTTAGGGTGACCTTACCTGGCTTTAAATCGCGGCTCTCCCTCTACCACCAGCACCCCACTCTGCTCCTCATGAGGGCCGAGTGAGTGCTTCATTCCCACTCCTTCTACTTCCTGGAGGTCTCCTGCAAGACACACTCGAAGGCCTGAAACGGATGACAACTCTGCTATTTATAAAAGTGTGTGTGTGTGTGTGTGTGTGTGTGTGCGTGCGTGCATTGTGTGCTACTGACTGATTGATCCCAGGGTCTTAAGCATGTTAGGCAAGCACTGAGCTACATGGCCAGTGGCCAATGTGCATTTATTTAGACCTCACTCTTTCAAGTCTGGCAACATCCCAGGCAAGGCTATGGATCAGATTCGCAGATGAAAGGACTGAGGTTCAGAGGAGCTAAGAAACTTGCCTGAGAGAAGAGGAAAGAAGAGAAGCAACAGAGCTGGGGAAATCCGCATGTGATATTCAGGCCCTCACACCCAAGCATAGGGCTGAGGCATGTCACGTCACTGTCCTTACCCAGGGCTCAGGCTAGCCTAGGTAGGAGGAAAGAAAAGAGCCCGTCGTGCGCCATCTAGTGGAAGGAGGAGCACACAGCACATGCATATGAATGAGCCAACTAAATATTTATTGGCTGCTTATGCATTAGTATAATTAACTGAACGGGGCGGGTGGGGGGGGGAGCAAGCCACTCTCAAGGCTCTCTGGTATCCCAGCACTGATGCAGGAGCATTCCAGAACTACAGAAACAGCTTGTTTACCCATTCTTATGCCCCTCCTCCCAACACTCAGTGCTGTATCCCAGCCACAAGTGCCCAGCAGAGAGAGCTTCGCTATCCACCCAGCATTTCTGGGTAGAGGAAGAGTCAGGCTGAAGAAAGAGGAGGAAGGCAGGTATGTAAACATTCCTCCTGCGCCTCTCCGCAGCAAGCTGGCTTTATGCGGTCTGCTGACCAGTCCTCCCAGGTGGCTCCTGGCAGTGTGGCCACACCCCACCCTTGCCAGACACCTGGTCTCCCTCCTCTCGGTGCCCTGATGCCTCAGGCTGACACAAGCACAACTTCCCAAGCAGGTCTCTCAGTCTGGGTCTCTGAGTGGTCCCTTTGATGCTCCCCCTCCCTCCCAGAGAGGATAGACACTCTTCCCACCGCCATCCACCTGACGCACACGTATACACACTCTTCCCTCGCTGGCAGAAAGGACGCACAGCCTCCGTCTCCGTGCGTTTATTCCTCCGATGTGGGTGATGAGCTAAAGAAGGCAAAATCAGTTTCCTACTACCCTCTTCTGTGAGCCTTACATGGATTTAGCACCTTGCTCTGGAATGAAGAGAGGATGTTTATACACTTAACTGTTTTACTGTGGGCTTAAGACAGAGTCCCCTTTCAGCATCCTGCCTCAGGGGTACAGGGATATAAAAACACAGTGCAAATGTTCCCCTTTGCGGCTTGAGCCCAGAACTCTCCCTTCTTCCTTCCCAACTGACAGGAGCCAGATTTCTCTCACCTCCCCTCTGAACCAAAGGCTGCCAAGGAGAAGCCTGGCTCATCCACCTAGTGGACACGTGGTTTCATTTTAAATGCCTGCATTTGGGAGACTGCATTGTAAGCCTGGCTCTACCACTAAATGGCTGAGGGAGCTTAGGCCAGTCTCTTATCCTCTGTGGCTCACATTTCTTATGTCTAAAACAAAGGGGGTTAAGCTTGATGGAATCTAAAGTCCTTCTGGCTGCAGGACACTGAGCTGGCCAGGGGTGGAGAGGTGGTGTCAAGGCCAGGGCCAAACCTGTTCAAGGGCAGAGATTACACCAGAGCTCCTTTGGGAAGAGCCCGGCATTCCCATTCCCATCAGTGGCTGCTTTGTTTCAGGTGACAGGTGACGAGATTTCACAGGAGCTGTCTCCTGCCTTAGGAACATGTCCCCTCCCACCTCAGGACACAGACAAAACAAAAGGGCAAGCTCGGGAGCATGGAGGCATCAGGGTGATCTCGGGCCTCAGCAGTTGAAGGAAGCTACATGTCATGAATAGCTTCATCCTGGGATCCAAAATAGCACAGTGGCGGGTCTCCAAAGCTACCTCTCAGCTAAAGATAAAAATACTGTGGGCTTGGGGTGTTCTCGGCCATAAATCCATCAGCCAGGACTATTTCTGTCCCTGTCTCCTGCCCGGGGTTCCTCCTCACAGCGTTCATCCTGTCCTCCCTGCGCTGGCCACTCAGCCACCTTGACCCTGGGGTGGGGTGAGGCTCATCAACTCCCCTGACCTTGCGCCATCAGCCGGGGCATGCCGGCGTGGGAATCCCTCCTCAACCCGCAAGAGAATGGGTACACATTCCAGAGTCTCCTTTGTGATCCGGAGTGGCAGAGGTCCACTCTGACAGAAAGGAGGATCTCCTGGCCTGCAGAGCTCCCCCACGGTGGACTTCTAAGACTGTACAGTCCTGAGTAAGCCACTCGGCATGGCCAGGGGTGGGCTTTTTGTTTGTGTATTTACAGGGATCAGAGTACCTATCCCTTAGGGCCTCTTGCAGGATGAAATAAGGCTGTGCAGATAAAACATTAAATTCCACACATGGCATGTTGCAGATGCTCGGAAGTTAAGAATGGCTTTCCGAGCCTACCGCCCCCCTCCCCCCCGCCAGCCTTCCATCTGGAACTCAACCTCCCACAGCTGACCCATGCCTTGAAAAAGCTCCTTTGAGAAGGCTTTGTCAGCCTGTCAGGTTCAAATCCAGCTCCCAGAGAGAACATCTGATCTAGGCTGAGATCCTAAAGGGGTATCTTAGTGATAACCACAGATGTCATACTGCTGGGCCAACTGGAGTCACCTCGTCCCCGATCCTCTGCCGCCCTCTGCAGGTTCAAGTGTGGCAGCGCAGCTGGCGCGGACGACTCCGGAAAGATGAGACATTTTACAGATTGAGACAGTTTGTCAAGGCAAGGTGTCGGAGGAGGAAAACACCGCAAAGTAGCCCAGAGATTTACAGTTGACAAATCACTTTCTCATTGTACTTTCATGACCATTCCGCTCCTGCCTGAGTACCTAAGCGGAGAGGGGAGTTCTGTGTTATTCACTGCTCGGCTCCCAGAGCCTCCCTAATAAGAAGCAATAAATCTCAGGTCCTGCCCCGAGAACATTCCAGAAAATTGTCTGAAACAGACCTGCGTATCTCACTTCTTCAAACTGTTCAACTGGACCATGCTATAGAAGGGGCAACATGTCCAAAATATGTTGAAGGGACTTTTTATGAGGGGTGTGTGTATGCATGCACGTGTGTGTGTGTGTGTGTGTGTGTGTATGCATGTTGTGTATGTGTGTGGTGTGTGTGTGCGTGTGTGCATGCTGTGTGTGGTGTGTGTGTTACATTTTTCTAGACATGAATATGATACGGAAGATGCTAGTAGTTGGCATGGTTACGATTCATACATATTTCTCACAACTAAAAATTGTATTTATGAGTGACAGAACACCCACTGAGCTGCATCTTTTCCTTGTGCCCTCTCCCTGTGGCCACACCTGTGGTCTCTGTCGGCCAGCTGTGGGTCTAGGCTGTCCGCCCAGCACTATGCTGTGGTGGGATCTCCTGTTGGAACAATGACGAGGGCTGTTAATCCTTCTCCCACTTCTCTTACCAACTGCAAGACCATAAGGGATTCTGAACAGGGTTCGGTAGGCCCAGTCATTGCATAACAGTAAAGGGAGCCAGCTATTTGATACCTGCAACTCCCTTACGTAACCGCAGTTTTCAGGTCACGTATTTATAGACTTAAGAGCGGGAAAAGAGCTCAGAGATTATTCCAACACAGCCCTTCCCTTTCACCGTACTACCCCGCATAGGGGAAATGACGCTTGAAGCAGACGTCACACGGGCTGGTATTGATTTTAGTAGCATCATTTCTAGGTGAACATGGCTTTAGAGAAAATTCTCAAACCTAGTCTCTTTTGTAATCAACCAAGGGGAAGGGTAAGGAATTTAGTACAATTACCCTTGAATTTCTTTCAGGCTTTATTGTTTCCCATGACGCAACAGTGGTCACCACCCGTAGTGAAATATGAGTACGGAGCTGAGATCGCAATACAATGTCCATCAACTACGAGGAAAGGCTTTCTGAGGAAGGCGCAGGGCTGTAGAGCAACTTTGGCTCGAGCAGCTGGGGGTCTGTGGAGCCCCTCTGAAGCACAGGATGTTGGCCCTTGAGGCTGTGCAGCTGTCCCAGTGCTTTCTAACCCATTCCCAGGCACATGATTCAAACAGACTTGAAACGGCCTCTGTTGCTTATTTTTCCCACCTGATCCCAACAGTTGTGAACCTGCTCCTCATTATGCTTGCAAATCAGATTTTTGATCAAAATGTTCCCAATGCATTGCATCTTCTTCCAAGTGCTACCCGGCGGGGACCCAGCTTTGGCACCCCGCTCGTGTAGACCTGGGCTCTGGGGTCCAGGCCCCCTGCTTCACGGAAGATTCACTGTGGCACATGGAGACTGCTGAGGATTCTCATCAGACCCTCAGAGACCAGGGTTTATAGTTTTCCGGTGTTCTGGTGACACACTAGGAAAGAACGAGAAAGTTCTCGCTGTAGGATTTTCTTGTGACAACCTCACAGGCCACTTCCCACCGCAGCTGACCACCATTCCAAAACCAAAACCTATTTTCCGGTCTTGGCCATAGTGGATGCCCCATGGCAGGACCCACTGATTCTCCAGTCCTTAGTATATCTTATACGGAGCATGGTGATAAACAACTTAGAAGCGGTCCCTCCTCACAAGCCACCCACAGTCCCTCAAAAGCATGAATGACTCACAAAATCGGCTGTTCCAGAAAATGGACTGCAGGGGTTTCAAATCATTGACACTTCAGTGACAGAGAAGCATCCTTGTTGTAGGTTGGAGGTCTCAAGGACCCTCTTTAAATGGCTACACTCTAAATCGAGGTTGTCGCCATCCTCACACGCTGAGTAAGCTTACAAGGAGCCACGCAGGTCAAGGGAATGGGGTCTGTCAGGACGGGGTGGGGGGCGTGGTGGGCTCTGGGCCTTGGGGAGTGGGAGACAGGCATGAGCTGCGGTCCTCACCTCCTAAGTAAAACTACCCATGACATGAGGGTGACCCTACTGGGGACTTAGCTGCCTTTTGCCCTCAGTATAGAAGTCTGGGATGGCAGACTTGCCTGCCCATGCACACCCCGTGCCTGGAGCAACAAGAACCACTTTATCCCTAAATCCTAGGGCCTGTCAAATCTTACAACTCCTGGATACGAGAAAGCACCAAGTTCTGTCAACCCAACAGAGGACGTGAGTGTAGCTGGAGAGTTCTGTGCACATATCCACTTCATGAGCCTGGCTCACAGGCCAGGCTGGTTCTGAGAACCCCATGTGGAAGACTCTCGTTTGTTCTCCTTTGCCAGGTATCATTTCTCAGAAGTGTCCCAAAGTGATTCTAAACACCATGGAATTCCTCTACGACATGCCCCTCCACGGTGGACTCCGGTTACCAAACCTTACAGTCATATGGTGCCTCAAAAGGCTGCAAAGCCCTCAAGGACACCTGTGGGCCCCTATTGTCAGCAAGTCACGTGGTAATCATGAGAAAATGTCTTGTCCTTTCCTCCTCCACCTCTTCAGTGCTCCACATGGCATGCTCAGCCCAGAAGTGCCCTCCACATGGCAGTGACTGGCATTCAAGATTAATGCGGAAATCCACAAGTGATGCCAACACAACACACATCCTGCCCATCTCCAGGGAGGCCCAGATTTAGAGGGGTTTCCTGTCACTCCCTTACAGTCAAGTCAGTGCCCCATGCGGCAGTGAATGCAGCCCTCGGCCCAGGTCCTGACAACTCTCCTCCCTGGCGAACCTTTCCCCATGGCTTGCCAGTCTGTGACCTGTCCCCCTCCAGGTGGGATGGGAATTTGAGCAACATCCTACCAGGGTGGTGAACTGGTCCACGCAGGCGTTGCGGATCTTCTCCGGGGTGGCGGGGCTATCCAACTGGAAAAGCTGCTTTGCATTATATTCTGGGTGCTGAGCTCGCGCGGCGCGGATGGCATCCTTGATGGCAAAGAAGATGGAGGCAGCCAAGAACAGAGGTGGCTCTCCGACGGCCTGCATGGACAGAGCACAGGGCATCAGCCAGAGCAGCTCCAGCCTCTGCCTGAGCACACAGAGCCGGAGGCCAGGCAGCAAGCCCAACACTGGCGATGCCCCAGGTGGTCCACCCAGCACTGACAGCCCCCCCCCCCACCCAGTACAGCAAGAAAGAGCGGCCAAAATCTGTGGCTGAGTGATTGGACTTCGTGACATGTTTCTTTCGGCTCATGCTATATGATCTTCTCCAGTGACACCATGTAAGTGCGCACCATTACATGTTATGTTAGTTATACAGTCACGTGCCGTGACAAGTTCTCCTAAATAACTGGGGAGAGTGAGCTTTGAGACAGAATTGTGCTATGTAGCCTGGGCTGTTCTTAAACTCACAGCAATCCTTCTGCCTCGGTTCCTCGGGTGTTGAGATCACAGGCGTGTAACATCAAGCCCGACTGCTATTTTACAGATCAAATAATTGAGTTGCAGGTGGGGGAGGGCGGGGGGCGGAGTGTGTGCTGGGAAAATGGCTCAGTGGTTAAAGGTGTTTTCTTGTAAAACCCGAGTTTGATTCCCCAGAACCCACATAAAGCTGGGCACCAGGAACATGTGTCAGGATCCCACTGCGCCTGGGATGATGGGCAATAGAGCCAGGCTGGGCTTCATTTGCTGTGGCCAAAGAGACTGCCTCAAAGGAAGTGGAAGAGAAGCACAAACATCTCATCATCCTCTTACTTACACACACACACACACACACACACACACACACACACTCACACTCGCATTCACACACACAACAAAATCCAGTGGGGCAAAGGCTGTAGCTCAGTTTGCAGAGTGCTTGCGTCGCCAGCACGAAGCTCTGGGCTTGATTCTCAGCACATCTTCAAACCAGGCCTGGTGGCAGACACCCGGGATCCCAACGCTCAAGAGGCGGAGACAAGAATCCAAGGCCCCCATCACCTATATAACAAGTCGGAGGCTAGCCTGGGCTATGTAAGACCCACCCAGCCTCAAGAAAATGGCACAAACTTTAGCCCTGGCGACGGTTCCCAGCCTCGGAGACTAATCTACCCGCAGCTCTCACACTAACACAGGCCCCAAAGCCACACGTACAGCATCTGCTGTAATTACAGAAACTTCCTAGCAAAAGTTGGCATTTCATTTCCCCAAAACATAGATGAGGAACCAGATCACAATCACTGGATGTGTGCTTTGGGGCTCTGCTCCTTGGAACTACCGAATCAACATTTTGGGGGGGCTCATCGGCAGAGGCTATTGACCTCGGCGTAGGTGGCACGTGAGAGCTGAGTTTGTAGCATCTCTAGGAGGCAGGGCCTTGCTGGAGTTAAGTGTGCCGCTAGGGGTGGGCCTCGAGATGCTACAGCCTGGCCCCGCTCGGTCTTTCTCTACGTTTCCTCTCTGCTGATGAGATGCCGGCTTCTTCCTCCAACACGTTTTCCCCACCGCGATGGACTCCACCTCAGGAACTGTAAGGTTAAAAACCCTTCTCCATTCATAAACTGATCTCATTGGGCATCTTGTCCCAGCAAGTAGCTTAATCACCATCCTGGAAAGATGAGCAATCAGGAGAGAGGCGGTTCTTCCAACCTCAGCCCTCACTCTACACAAGGAAGCAGCTGGTACAGAAAACCAGATCACACTGTCATGACGTGTCCCCACCGTGACTCGCTGGTTCTCAGGCAGAAAGAACCACGCAGCTTGGCACACCTCCCAGGAGGGAGGCGGCTGGTGCTACCCTCCACCTCCTGTGAGCTCACGGCGCAGGTCACAGGCATGGCACACCCACAGAGATGGTACCTTGGAGGCATAGATGGCCTTCTTGTTTGGGCAGTCACGGAGCAGGGACACCCTGAACTCAACAGGAATGCTGCCAAATGCAGGGATCTTGTAGGTGCTGGGCCCGCGGGTATGCAGGCTGCCCTCCGGGGAGTAGTGCAGCTCTTCCAGCGTGAAGAGGCCAAGACCCTGAACAAATGCTCCTTCCACCTGCAGGACAGATGGCGATTGTGGGGACCACCTCTCCCCTCACCCCAAGAACAGATACCCTTGCTGCTCGGTCACTCAAGTCTGGCTCAGGCAGAACAAAGAAAGTGACAATGAGCCGGGGCGCGGTGTCGCACGCCTTTAATCCCAGCACTCGGGAGGCAGAGGTCGGAGGACCTCCGAGAGTTCGAGGCCACCCTGAGACTACATAGTGAATTCCAGGTCAGCCTGGACCAGAATGAGACCCTACCTCGAAAAATCAAAAAAAAAAAAAAAGACAGTGACAATGAAGGTCAGTTGAGAACCTGCCAGTGAAGGTCACGAGGTGGCAGGCAGATTTTTCCACTAAAATATGTCCCTGTACAAATGAAGATGTTGCTTCCATGTCACCCACATCCCCAGGGGGAAAAGGTGAGCCAACACTGAGAACCAAGCTTACTGGAGGAATTTCTCGGGGAGTCGGTTCTTTGAGATTTACCTCCGTTCTCACTGGACCCCCGACTGTCCTCAAGGAGAACGAGCCCCATGGAGGCTTATAAATTTAAGGACTCCTCTACACTCCGTTGCTCCCCACCTGCTCTCCTCCCCCCCCCCTCTTCAGAGGATGACTTGTGCTGCGCGCGCACTCACGGGAGAGGGCGCTGTCAACCGCCTTTGCACCTGCGGCGCCCGAGCAGCGTCGGCACGGGGGGAGCTCTCCAAGCACTGCTCCAGTGAACGTGTGACTAGACTGGCTACTGACCCCATTAGCCATTTCTGAGAAATGCAGTCTAGTATTTTCTACTAGACGCTCATTACCTCGAATCTCAATTCCTCCCTCTGTCTTCTCTTGCTTGAGCGATTCTGCCCATTGGTCCTATATTTTGATTCCTTTTCCCCAACTTTTTTCTTCCCCTTGGGTGAGCCTTTGAGTTTGGGTCCTCTGCCTCTGGGGACTTCCACCACCCCCAAGCTCAATGCCATTTACTTCCTGGGAAGTAATGTTACTACCACACTGGGTAGAAGAGCGGTCAGGAGAGAGGTGATTCTTCCAGCCTCAGCCCTCACTACCTAAGTATTGATCCCAAACTCAAGTTCTCTTCTATAATTCACCTTCTCAAAATGGGTGCGTGCACATGTGTGTGTGTGTGTGTGTGTGTGTGCATGTATGCACGCACATGTACACATATATAAGCACCCTGTGTTTCCCCGCTCACCATCTTGGTCTCTGGGGATGTGGTTGCCCTTTCCACATAAATACATATTCATTTATTTTCTGCCTTGAGCGTTAGGTGGGCTATCACGGGTACTAATCCAGCTGTGAGGGAGATTCCCCTAAGGACCATGTTCTGTCCTAATTCTAAATGACACTGGATAATATGCCTGTGGCTGGTGACCCTTAGTGGGAATGAAGCACACTGGCGACTTAATCTGTCAGCACTCTGGTCCCCTGTGAGCCTTACCTGTCCAATGTCAATGGCAGGGTTCAAACTGGAGCCAACGTCCATGACAATATCCGTACGGAGGTTCTAGTGGGTGGAAAACGGAAGCAGTCTGAGAAGAAAGCAATGTCTGGAATCACCCAGTCGTGTCTTGATGACACTTAGACTGAAAGTTCCAATCCAAATGGCGCTTTCTCAGTTACACAGCCCTGAGCACGCCAAGGCAGAAGTATCACGGTGCCCACCATGTGTGGATCACAGCACTCAGCGCTGAAGTTTGAGGTCTGAGCAGCTGGTGAGGGAGAGGGGGTAGCAGTGACTTTTCCACGGCCATGTGTACACGTTTGTGGGTAAGTACTAAGGTATCTACCTGGGGCTCTGAACCTGACCGAGTCTGGGTAGACCCTGTGGGAAAGGAGTCAATAACTATGTTCTGTGGCCTGAATCCAGCCTATGATGTGTTCGTCGGACCTGTTGGCTAAAAACTAAGCTGTGAAGTAGCTGGAGAAAACCAAAGGAAGATTCTTGTAACCAGGAAGAATTATGTGAGATTCAAGTTTCAATGCGCATAAATAGCATCCCATGGGAGCAAGGGCCACTCCAGGTGGCTTTCTCACTGCCGTGGTAATGTGCCTGGGCCGTTGGGAAGGAGATGTGAACCATGGGGCCTCTGGCCGTCATTGAACAGCCATCTGTCCTGGACAGGATGTATTATTTCCTGGTGATAAAAATTGTCTCTACCCGTTCTTCCAATGTTCAGATGACAATTCAGTTCTCTCCCTTCTTGGCTCTCTTAGGGCTAAAGTGGCACATGGGTCTTACCTTATGATCCCCTGTTAAGCAGTCAATTTCTACTTCAGAGCAAGCCACCCCATAACTGAAGTAGTGGAAGGGATTGCCAGAGTTTGTCTCAAAGCTGTAGCCAAGGTTGGGGGTCCTGGGAGAGAAGAGAGAAGATGCCACAAGCGCCCTCCTTCTCCAATGCACAGCTTGCCCCACGACTAAGTAAACCTGGAAAACTTTATTTTTCCATTTAGTCCTTTTCCCCCAGGGCCCACATATTTCAAATACCTAGACCTTTAATGCCACTCAGATATTCCCAGCATCTTGGTAATTGTTTCACTTTTCCAAGGCCTGGGTCACAGTCATCACGCACAAGCTGGTGTGAGCGTGCTGGCTTCTCGGTGGCAAAAACAAAGCTGGCAGATGCACCGGCTTCCTGATGGACATGGAAAGTGAGGACCCCTGGGCCGGATACAGGGCCACGAGCGCTCCGGATCTGCCTGGGAGGGGGCTGAGCTGCTCGTACAAGTCCATCTGCTCACCTTTCTCAAGGTGAAACGTCACCAAAGCTCTCTGGCTAGCCTGACACTTCCCACTCACCTGCCCCTACGAAACTTCAACAAGTGACTTGAGAAAAATGTCACTAAGGGAAACAGAGGCTCAGGGCTGGGGCGATGGCTCATTAAATAAGAGTGCATACTGCACAAGCCGCACGCACCTAACAGACGGGCATAGCCGCACATGCTGTAATGCCAGTCCTGTGGGGAATGGAGACTCACTGGGGCTCACTGGTCAGCAGTCTGACCAAAAGTGACACCTCCAGGTTGAGTGAGAGACTCCATCTTGAAGAAACCACATGGAACAGTGATAGCAGAGGACACTCGGCATTCTCCTCTGGCCACCACGCACATGCCTATGACGTGTGTGCATCTGCACACATGTGTCTACATCACACACAGGGCTGGGGAGAAAAGAGCAGATGCTCTTCATACAGTTGTTTCTTTCTTTTTTTTTTTTTGGATGCTTAATGCTTTACACAATTGCAATACTACAATAGTCATATAGATATTTGGACTCACACACCCAAAATTTAAAGTACATTGTATCTATGTTACTTTATACATTTCATATATTGTGTATTTATATGTAGTTATTATACAGCATATACATATAATACATATTTATGTACATGGAAAATACCTATTTTGTTTGTATAAGGATAATGTGAAGTGATATGGACAGAATTCACACCAAAACCAAACTTAACCCACGGCTGAGGGATACAACTCTTATCAAGAAAAACCCTCCTTCGTCAACCTCTGACTTCGGTCTGTTCATCCAGGTGAATCCTTACAAAACCCTCCTTGTGTGAACCCCTAAAGTATAAGTGGAACTTAGAATATCTGCATCCATTTGAATGTGTGGGTCAAAAACGACCGGGATGACTCACTTTCACCGCTTACTTGACTAGATGTAGAAGGTCTGAGCGGAGGTGGCTGGCCTCATGGCATGGCCAGGGGCCCTGAACTGAGTAACCAGGGACGCAGGACGAGCAAAGCCTTCCTCTCTGCTTCCTGGCTGCGGATGCAACTCATCGCCTCACACCCCCACTGCCGTGCCTCCCCCCACAGGGGGCTGTGGGCCACAATAGACCTTCCCACCGGAGGCTGTTGTGTCAGGAATTGTGTCAACACAATGAGAAAAGCAGCTGATACAATTATATGACCTAGAGTGTGTGTGTGTGTGTGTGTGTGTGTGTGTGTGTGTGTGTGTGTTCCTGTGTGCATGTGGGCATGCATGTGCATAGTCTACAGGACAGCCTAGGTATTATCTCTCCTGAACACTGTCCACATCTTCTTTCTTATAGAGAGTGAGAGCAAGATGACAGAGAGAGAGAGAGAGAGAGAGAGAGAGAGAGGGATGAGAATTGGTGCTCCAGGGCCTCAGCCACTGAAGTTGAACTCCAGATGCTTGTGCCACCTAGTGGGCATATATGACCTTGTGCTTGCCTCATCTTTGTGTGTCTGGCTTACATGGGATCTGGAGAGTTAGACATGGGTCTTTAGGCTTCGCAGGCAAGGGTCTTAACTGCTAAGCCACCTCTCCAGCCCCACGTCTTTTTTAAACAGTGTCTATCATTGGCTTGGAGCTCACCAATTAGGCTAGACCGGTTGGCAGTAAGCTTTAGAGATCCTCCTGTCTCTGTCTACCCACTGGGATTACAGGTGTGTGTTGCCATGCCTGGAATTTTTTTCAAATGTGAGTCCTAGGGATCAAACTGAGGTCCTCATGCTTCCAAGACATGCATTTTGACCACAGAGCTATCTCCCCAGCTCAAGATGAGGGTTTTTGTGGGAGTGCCCTCTTCTGCCCTGAGCTGACAGTGCTGACCTCACATGGTGAGATGGCTGGGAAGAGGATTATACTTACTTATAAAAGCCAGTGGCAGACAAGCTCACGGCATCCAGGTAGGCAGCTGTGACCTGAGGAAGGAAATGGCTGTCAGAAGGCGGCCACTGTGCCCTGTAGAGACCTGACCCAGCACTAACCTTTTACTATTCTCATTTTACAGATGAGGCAACAAAGGCATAGAGAGAAAGGCTTTTGTCCTGGGGTTTGCACTAGGCATATATCATATAATGTGTGCGCTGGCGAGCGTGGCTTATTGATTGGTGTCATCCGCTCACAGAGGACGCTGGCCTAGGTGGTCGATAGGAGAGGGCAAAGCTCAGGTCAGCAGTTTGGATGAAAGGGAGCTGTAGTCAAGGCTACTGTGGGAACATTGAAGTTGCCTGGAAGATGCGCACTGTGGTACAAACCACAGAACTAAGCTAGGGTGGAGCAGTGGTCACGCCTCTGGTGCCTCCAGGTGTGGGAAGGGAAGTCAGGGCACATGAGGTGAGGGCAGAGAGTGGCTGCGACAGGCCTCCTGCTTCTCTGGATTTGCTGGGGGAGGGGCTGTGCTAACACCAGGTTCATGTAGAGTCCCATTTTGTTACTGTCTGTCTCTCTCTCTCTCTCTCTCTGTGTGTGTGTGTGTGTGTGTGTGTGTGTGTGTGTGTGTTTCTTGTTGCGATGCTGGAAGTCAAACCTGGGGCTTCTTACATGCCTGGCAAGTGCTCAACCACTGAGCTTTATCTCCATGCCTTGCTTTTTCTTTTTCTTTTTTCTTTTTTTTTAGATTTATTTTTATTTATTTATTAGAGAGAGAGAGAGAGAGAGAGCATGGATGCCCAGGGTCTCTAGCCACTACAAACGAACTCCAGATGCAGGCGCCACCTTGTGCATCTGGCTTACATGGGAGCTGGAGAGTCAAACCTGGATCCTTAGGCTTTGCAGGCAAGCACTTTAACTGCTAAGCCATCTCTCCAGCCCTTTATTTTTCTTGTTAGAGAGAGTATTTCACTAGCTAGCTCAGGCTGACCTCAAATTCACAATCCCCCTGCCTCAACCCGAGACTACTGGCATGCACTAGCTCTGAGAGTTTCGTGGGTACAGACATCTCGTCTAGAGATCAGAGAGTTGTGCTCATTCTTATCAGGAGTTTTTGTTCTGTGACTACCAAACACCACCACGGTGATGCACTTCCAACACCACCGTCATGATGTAAGCGCTGGTGAGACGTTTTATTCCAGCTCTCTCGCAGATGACAATTCAATGGCTCAAGACTTGGGAGAGTGGAAAGGCTGCCAGTGGTGTCTTTCAGAAAAATGGAGTTTGAAGAAGACATAGACCACTGAGGCTGCTGAACATAGGTGGTGTGGGACCCAGCCTGAGGGAGCCCAGACATCACCAGGAGGCATGTCACCTCATCCTCTCAAGCTTGGGGTGGATGAAACCTCAGGTCACATAAAACTGTCATGATCCTGGATCAAAACTTTTCCTCAGATGATTTCACTCAACTCTAAATACCATAGAGAAAGGGTCCCAGCAAGGCTGAGCTGGGCTGTGAGCCATACACACGGCCTCAGCTCTTATTCTCCTGTGTGACTAGGTCACCATCTCCTACATGTGCTGGGTCACGACAGAAGCCCTGCCTCTGTGATATTCCTCCCAGCCATAAAGGCAATTTGTACCAGCTCAGACTTACCCAGTCTTCCCAGGAGCCTTTAGGATTCTTCTTCTTGAAGGGTTCCAGCCTTTTGAGAATGGTCTGACAGGCTGCCTGAAGGAATCCACCACATACCAGGCATATCAGTGATTTGCCCTCTCCGGCCCCAGGGACAGCCAAGGCCACCTGTGATCCTCATAGGCCTGAAGAGCCACCTCCAGGCCACACTGGGCCCAGAGCCCTGTCACCTCCCAGGAGGGACCAGCGCTCAGGGTGGAGCCACCATTGGTCCTTGTCTGAAGACCCTTTCCTGACCCAGTGCCTCGTTCAGCCAGCGGAGAGGGAACTTCTGAGGCATTTCCAGAGAGGTGTCCTCCTCCATCAAACTCCTTGGGTGATGACACCTCCCAGGTGGAACTGGGCTAACCCCATAACCAAACACCCACTGCACCCCATCATCTATCTTGCAGCCAGTTCCAACCCCATGGAGTGTGCTTTCCCAGAAGCCCCTGCTTTATCTCCCCCGCTGCAACCAGCTCTCCTGGCTTTGACAGACGTTATCTCCATGTAGCGTCCCTTGTAGCTTGACGTTAGCATCTGGATAGCAGACAGCGCACCGCAAAATAACAGCCGCTGCCAAAGAGCCCACTGCACACCCTCCAAGGGGGCCCCAAGCCTCGAGCTGGTCCTCAGTGGGGCTGGCTCCCGTGGACTCCTCACTTACGTAGACGGCCTGACCGTTGATGTCAGCGCTGGCCGACGCAGCCGTGGGCGAGGTGTTGGGCACAGTGTTAGTGCTGGTCTCGCTGATGTAAATCTTGGATGTGGGGATTTTCAGAGCTCTGCTGGCCACCTGCAGAAGAGAAGGCGTTATCCTGAAAGGGGAGATGCTGCTGCCTGCCGTCTTCCCAGGGTAGAGTTGTTCAGGTTCACCGTTAAAGGCAAAAAAAAAGTTAATCTTGTAAGCTCTTATCTATTGATTCTGGGACGTTTTCACGTCTGGCTGATCGTGAAGGTGTCCTTTAACACGATTTGGTGGGCTAAAGCATGCATGCATAAACCCAGTGGTAACTAAAAGCGTCTTTTTAAGCAAATGCTGGCTCCTAAAAACTAAGTTCTGGACGATCCTCAGGAGGCAAGCATCCAGCACATTAGCCTGGCTGCCCTGTGAGGTCGTGGGGAGTGTGGGAAGCTCGCTGCCTCTCTGCACACAACAAGCACGGGCCTCAGGGTGACCATGATGCAGGTGTCCTCGAGGATTGTCTGGCCAACACTTCTGCACAGATGAGGAAACAAACAGGGAGAAGAGTTCCTCAAGGTCACTTGTAAAAAAGACCTCAGGCCTTCAGCTGCTTCCTGGACATCCACTGTCCACCCTCTTACAACCTCTTCCCCAGCATCGGATGTCGTGGTGTGGGAGAGGCCACCCCCAGGGCCCAGCCGCTCACCTGGACCATCTTGGTGTGAAGGCCCTGGCCCATCTCTGTGCCCCCATGGGTCAGCAGCACGGA
Source organism: Jaculus jaculus (assembly GCF_020740685.1). Lineage (NCBI taxonomy): Eukaryota > Metazoa > Chordata > Mammalia > Rodentia > Dipodidae > Jaculus > Jaculus jaculus. The sequence goes on from NC_059106.1 coordinate 168,366,874, forward strand.
GCCGTCCGTGTACACGTGAACCAGGGCTCCTCCCTGAGGAAAGAGGGGGCCAGGCACAAAATTTGGTAAATCCCAACGTGGCTTAAGGCTTGGAACTGGTGGCATGGAGCCCAGAAAAAGGAAACCATTAGCAGTATTTTAATATGAACCACAGAGAAAAACTACACAGTGAAAATCTCATTATTTAATTATTTAGTCCCTCAGTAGTTGGTGAACCGCTTTCATATCTCTCCGTCCCTCGCCCTCACGGTGAAGTAGGCCATCTAATTTCGTCCTCGCTCTTTGCCTGAACAAACAGGGTGAGACAGGCAGAGTGGCTGTGTATCGTCTTACAGTCAGAAAGGACAAGGGCTAGAGATTGACCCGTATCTCTGGGTCTCACCACCCTGCCAAGCACTAGACCAACAAGGCTGCGCAAATTCCGTTTTATTTCAGCAGCAAGGAACTCCCTGGTCAGCTCTGTTATTGGTGACGAGGCACTACTCTTACAGTACTGAAAGTGGGGGATTCGAGGGAATGGTGACCCATACCCATGGAGATGGAGGAAAAAAAATAAATGAAGCAATTACCTGGTTCAGAAAAGGGACAGTGAAGCTTATTCCAAACTTGGTTGGGATTATACACAGTCCTCTCTTTTTCCAACAATTCTCCCTGGAGAGAAAGAAAATTGCTGGAGAGCTTTCTCTACTACTGACCTTAGGCGACACCCTTGGATCAGGTCAGAGTAGGACGTCCCGGGAGAGAGATGGAGTTTGAAGGGGACACAGGGCACCGAGGCTGCTGCGCGTAACTGGGCTGTGCCCCGGTAGGGGAGGCAAAGATGAGAGAGGTAGGAGTTGAGGTGCCAGTCCTCCTGTGCGGCTGGGACAGAGTTCAGAGTGCCCACCCTGTCTCTCCCTGGCCGGAATTCATAGGATTCGCATTGAGTCAGAGTAGCCCTGCTGACCTTGGACTGTCCTTGACCCAGGGAGCAAGGCAACAATGCTTTCTCTTGACACTGGCCTGTCTGAGGAGCTTTGTGAAGAAGACAGAGCCAGGATAATTATTCCCACTTTGCAGATGAAGAACATGCGCTCGCTCCAGAGATACAGAACAACCGCCAAAGCCAAGTTTAGAGACAAGAGTGAGAGATAGAACTGTAGCTTCCATGCTCTTGGTCAGGGCTCTCAGTAAGGTAGCGCTCCAGCAGGAACACGAATGGGTAAAGACGAACTCCCACTGATAGGTTCTGATGCACTTGGGGTGAAGGACCACCGCCCAATGTTAAAGGGGGAGCTATCAATGAGTTGACAAGTCCAGCAGCCTCATGAGTTGTCCATTAAATCATTAGCCTCATATTCGGGGTTCAGCAGAAAACATAGATCATAGGAAAGCATGAGAACATTGGGTTCCCTTCCCTCTCCCCACTCCAACCAATGCCAGCACTGACTGGAACTTACTTGTTGTTAACGTTTGGTTTTTGGTCGTTTGTTTTTGTTTTTCAAGGTAGGGTCTCACTCTAGCCCAGGCTGACCTGGAATTCATCTGTAGTCTCAGGGTGGCCTCGAACTCACAGCGATCCTCCTACCTCTGCCTCCCACGTGCTGGGATTAGAGGCGTGCGCCACCTCACCCACCCAGGTCTGGGACTCACCTGTTGAACTTGTCGACCTCACTCCTCCGAGCATGGTACTGAGAGCTGGCTAGGCACTCGTCCCAACACCTGGACAAGGTGAAGCCCTCGAGCTTCTGGTTGAAGTGAGTCAGGTCCCCTTCTTTGTACATGTTTTTCCTCCGCACCTTCCCCAGGAGACAGACACTTAGGCCTTGTGGTGGCAGGAGATTGGGGATGGGGACAACCTAAATTTGAGCTTCCAGGTCCCTCAGAAGAACCAGTAATCTTCTGCCCCTGTGGGAGTCCCTGAAGTTCAGAGTCACTCTGCCCCCAAATCAGTAACCCACTGTCAGCCAGCTTACTTCGTCCGCAGGTAGCCCACAGGTCACCGCGACTTCACTCATCCAATGCTCAGCGATGAGCATTCCCTGAGGCCCCCCAAAGCCCCGGAAAGCTGTATTGGAGGGTAGGTTGGTCTTGCACATCCGCCCAGTGCCCCGGATGTTGGGGATCTTATAGCAGTTGTCCATGTGGAACAGAGCTCGTTCCATTATCTGAAGCAGAGGAACCCAAGATGAGAGAGGACAGGAGACTCTCCTGACTTCACTGTATCACCACAGGAACACCAAGAGCTGCATCTGGGCCCTTCCTCTCTCCACTGTCAACCGCTACTCTGCGGGCCTATGTTTTTCATTGTTCTTGATTTTGATTTGTTTTTTTTTGAAGTAGGGTTTCACTCTAGCCCAGGCTGATGTGGAATTCACTACGTAGTCTCAGGGTGGCCTCAAATTCACAGTGATCCTCCTACCTCTGCCTCCTCAGTCAGCCTTCTTGCTGCACCTTACCATAGCTTCTGTCTGGAAAAGTTCTTCTCTGGACCTCTGATCATTTGATGGCTTAGTGGTTAAGGTGCTTGTCTGCAAAGCCTAAGGATCCATGTTCAACTCTCCATATCCCATGTAAGCCAGACGCACAAAGGGGAGGCAAGCGCAAGGTCATACATGGCCACTAGGTGGCACAAGCATTTGGAGTCTGATTACAGTGGCTGAGGCCCTGGAGCACCAATTCTCTCTCTCTCTCTTACTCACTCTCTCAAAAAAAATTAAAAAGAATTGATTCTGGGTTGGGGAAATAGCTTAGCATTTAAGGTGTTTGTCTACAAAGCCTAAAGACCCTGGTTCAATTTCCTAGGGCCCACATAAGCCAGATGCACAAGGGGTCTGGAGTTCATTTGCAGTGGCTGGAGGCCCGGGCATGCTCATTTCCTCTCTCTCTCTCTCTCTCTCTCTCTCTCTCTCTCCCTCCCTCCCTCCCTCCCTCCCTCCCTCCCTCCCTCCCTCCCTCCCTCTCTCTCTCTCTCTCTCTCTCTCTCTCTCTCAAATAAATAAAGAAATGAAATTTTTTTAAAAAGAATTGATTCCAAGTTCCTGTTAGGAAGGTGGAATAAGGGCTGGAGAGATGGCTTAGCAGTTAAGCACTTGCCTGTGAAGCCTAAGGACCCTGGTTTGAGGCTCGACTCCCCAGGACCCATGTTAGCCAGATGCACAAGGGGGTGCACATGTGTGGAGTTTGTTGGCCTGAGGCCCTGGTGTGTCCATTCTCTCTCTCTGTCTGCCTCTTTCTCTCTCTGTCTCTCTGCCTGTCACTCTCAAATAAATAAATAAATAATTTTTTAAGTTTTTTTTTTAATAAAAGGTATATTAAGAGCATCACCCAGGAAGCCTAGGGATAAAGATCAGGATAACACATAATGCACTCGCTGGTCTACCAGACGGTGAAGGTGTGCAATGAATTAACTGAGGTGAGGCCCTAGCAAGGAAGCAGGAGGGAGGTGGAGCTTCCAGCAATCACAGTCAGTAGGGATCTGGCCAGCCAGAGACCACTGGGTAAAGTTCTACTCTTTTTTTTTTTTTTCAAGGTAGGGTCTCACTCTAGCTCAGACTGACCTGGAATTCACTATGGAGTCTCAGGGAGGCCTTGTACTCACGGCGATCCTCCTACCTCTGCCTCCCGAGGGCTGGGAGTAAAGGCGTGCGCCACCACACCTGGCTCAAAAGCTTCTACTCTGAGGACCCGGCCTGAGCTAGCAAGAGCCAAACTACAGGCAAAAGGGCACTCCTACTCACACTGGCCTTCCAAATGTATATATGTGAAGGAGAAGACAACAGAATCCAGAGTGCAGCTCCAGAACACCTTCAGACAGCTTTCCACACCCTCCTCTCCCCACATGCCAACACCAGGAACCACTGGACAGCTCAGGGTGCCCCTCCCCAGCCCCAGCATCAGCGCAGCTGATCTGAAGAGCAGACCCACCTAAGCAGGTGAGCTGAGCCCACAGGGCATCACATACCAACTTCCTACCTCACAATATAGAGCCATTTTGATCTAATCAATATTCAGTGGGATGCTATAACTCAGTACCCATTATGAACGAATCATGCAGTTACACTATGATCAGTTATTTATTTGAAAGACAGAAAGACACAGGGGAGAGAGAGAAAGAGACTGGGCGCCCCAGGGCCTTCAGCCACTGCAAAGGAACTCCAGACACATGCGCCCCCTTGTGCATCTGGCTCACGTGGATCCTGGAGAATCAAACCGAGGTTCTTTGGCTTTGCAGGCAAACGCCTTAACTGCTAAGCCATCCTTCCAGCCCGGTCAGTTCTTTCTTAATGTACTTTGTACGTGTGAGCAAGTGCACATGAACGTGGAGGCCCAAGGATCATCTCAGAGTCATCCTAAGGAGTACGGTCCACCTCCCTCGACACGGGTCTTACTGGCCCGGAGACCACTAATTAGACTAGACTGCCTAGCCAGGATGTTCCAGGTCCCTCCTGGCTCTGCCCCGCGGCCCTGGGACTGCAGGTTTGGCTGCCACAACTGGAGTTTGCCCAGTGGTGCTGGAGGCCTGGCTCAGGTTCCAGAGACAAGCTTGCGAGACAAGCACTTTCCTGACCGAGCTGTTCCCCGCCCTACTTCTCCCTTTCTTTATACCGCTTTTTTCTTTTTCACCCCAACGCTTGAGCTCCTCATTGGCTTCATTTCTGGTGCGGGTGTTACTAAGCCGTGGCGAAATTGCCCTTGACGTGATGAATCACATTAGGTTTTTCTATCAGCATCTCTTTCTTCCCATCTCATTTTAAAGAAATCCGTCCTGGAAGTCTGGCTTTTCCACCTTCATCTGGGGCCCACTGATCCTGCTGTTCAGCTGCCTCCAGAAACCCCCAACATCCAAGATTCCCTTCACGTCCATGGGGAGTCATCAGCTCCTGGGTCTGGTGTCTTTGTCTTTTTGGCTTTTCTCCCTTGCTTTGTTGGAGGACATCCATCCATATCTTCTCAAGAAAGGATGCACAAAGACCTTGAATCAATGGTTTGACTCTGGGAAGAATTCTATATTGGAAGTAAGCGTCCTAGGGACTCTCTCTCTCTCTCTCTCTCTCCACTTTGAAGACATTTTACTAGTATACCAGAGTTCCCTGGGACTGAGAAGCAATCACTGCCTTTCCAGTTCTTGGAAAGCATCCTGTTTTTAACCTGCCTTAAAAAAAAAAGAACTCTCTTAGTCTCCAGGTTTCTAAATTTCACAATGATCTAATTTAGTGTGTTTATTTTACCTTATTATCAGTGGTCTCTTTTTCTTTGTGTGTGTAGGGTATACACTCATGTGTGTTTGTATGTAAATGGGCACATGTGTGTGTGTGTGTGTGTTGGTGTGTGAGCATATATGTGCACGTGATTGTGGAGGCCACGAGGTAACCTTGGGCATCATTCCTCAGGTATGACATCTACCTTCTTTGGTAACAGAGGCTTGTCACTGGCCGGGGTCTCACCAATGACGCTGGACTAGCTGGCCAGTGAGCCCCAAGAATCCTCCTGTCTCAGCCTCTCCAGCACTGGGATCATAGTGTCACCACATCTAGCATATTTCAGTAGGTTCTGGGGATCAAATTCAAGTCTTTCCTTAAGGTAGCAAAGCAAAGCACTTTACTAGCTGAACTGTTTACCCAGTCCATGTTGGTCTCTTTTAGTCTCAAAATGTATGTCCATCATTTGAGAAGACTTTAAAAATCATTTCTGGATAGCCTTCTCCCATCTGCTTTTTCTGTTCTTTACTTCTGACTGGTCGTCAAATTTTCTTATAACTTCTCTCTTACTTTTCCACACCCTTTGCTCTTTTAAGGAGATCCGTCAAGGTCCTTTCAACCTCTCTTATCGTTTTAATTCACAAGAGCTTATTTTCATTCCTGGACTGTTCTGTATAGCACTGCTCTCTCTTTAAGTTATAATATGTAATCCTTCTGGAATAAACAATGGCTTTCATTAGTGCTGCATGTGTGTTTCACATTGGTTTTAGTTTGCTTCCCCTGCGTGGCCTCTTCTTCCCATAAATAAGTTGCTCTGTGTATCTTTAATCATTCCAGTCTCAGTCATCATGGATGATTATCTCTAAGATACATATTTTGCTTCTTCTTGAAACCTTGTCAACTTATACTCTTCCTCCTTTCCTTTCTTCTTCATTCCTTCCCTCTCTCCCATGTGTGTCTCTCCTTTTTCTTTTCTTTTCCCTTGTCCTTTTTTTTATTTTTTAATTTTTTGGTTTTTTGAGGTAGGGTTTCATTCCAGCCCAGGCTGGCCTGGGATCCTCTCCTTTCTTTTTTTAGCTCCTGCCATACTTTGTGAAGGCTGTAAGAATGGCATATTCATCTTCATGATGCCATCTTAAAGCTAGGCACTCAAGAAAGAATCACAGGGTTGCCTTAAAAACATTAAAGAGCTCTGGGGACAAGTACTGTATGCTTTTCAACCTAATTTATTCCACAACACCAAAAATTGTGTTATACATGGTGAGAACACTAGAAATATTTCCTGTTCTTAAACAATTTTAACACTTGATATGAAGTGTTAGGTTTTCTAAATGAGCTAATTAGTCCCATAGCACAGAGAAGTGGGACCCAAAAGACAAAATGGGAAACTTCTACTTTTCCAGAAATACATCTTTTTCAAGTACAAACATTTTTTCAAGTACAAACATCTATACACATATAGCTAGTATGGCTATAAAATTAATATTTAAAAACTTTAAAAAGTGCTACTAGTAAGGCCAATTTGTGGGTTTTCACAATGGATTTTATTTCATCCCAGGCCACTGGTTATATATGTTCTTAACAACTCAGTGTTCCACCACGCCAGGCTAGAACACTTAACTTTTTCTTTCTCCTCTTTCTAGCTCACTTTCTCTGGCATCAGCCAAAGTCCTAAAGCCTTCCTTCTCTGACACTGTAGGCATTCTCACTCTATCCAAAGACCCCTAACCTTGGCAGATACTTGAAGGCTTCCACTGCTGAGCCTGTCTGAGATCTCTTCACCACTAATTCAGAAATTATTACTTCCTTCCTCTTCCTGGACAGCTGCTGAGAGCTCTAACCTACCTACTCTGTTGTTTTTTTTCTCTGAAATGCCAATAAAATTGTCCTGGAGTTCATCTTTATTCCATCTGCAGGACTAAGAACCTGAAAAATAGGCCTGCATTCTCCAGTAACACCATCATGAAGAACATACACACACATACACACATAAATAAATAAAAATAAAATATTTCTAAAATATTTTTTAAAGTATGTGAAGTAAAAACTGGTAGAACTTGTGCTGGAGAGATTGCTCAGTGGCTAAGATGCTTGCTTGCAAAGACTAATGACCCAGATTTGATTTCTCAGTACCCACATAAAGCCAGATGCACAAAGCGGTACATGCATCTGGATTTCATCTGTAGTAGCTGGGAGCCCTGGAGCACCCAACCCCCCCCTCTCTCTCTCTTCCCACTCTCTCTTTCTCCTTGCAAATAAATAATTTTTTAAACTGGTAGGACTGAAATCCACAATTAAGATTTAAGGTTTCAATGTCCCTGTCTAAAATTTAGTAGAAAAACTCAACCAGAAATCAGGAAGTATACAGAAGAAGTCAACAATGTCAGCCAACAGAATCTAATGAACAGTTAATAAACACTCTCCATATGGTAGAGTTTTAAAAGTCCCTTTCTAAATATAAAGATATATTAACTTCCTAAGCTTGGGAACTGTGAATGCTACCTTAAATGACAACAGATTAGATAACTAAGGGCCTTGTGAGAAGCAGCTTATCCTGGATCACTGGAGTAGATCCTTAGTGCAATCACACATCTCTGTAAGAGAAAGTAGAGACAGATGAAAACAGACAAAAAGAGGACAAGATGATATAAATACAGAGACAGAAACCGGATGTGACAAGTCAAGGACTTATTGGAAAGCCAAAGAATAGATTCTGCCCCAGAGCCTGCAGGAGTGTGGGCCTACCAACACCTGCATTTTAGACAATTAGCCTCCAGAACTAGGGTAAAATTAACTTCCACTCTAAGTATTATTAATTGACACTAAATTTTATTGGAGGATATCTCTGTACCTGGAATCTTATGGAATGAATGCAGACTAACATGCCTCATGAGCTAACAGGAAGAATGACATGGAGTATATTTTTGTAACAAGCAGTTGCATCTTAGCCAATCAAAGTCACTCATGGGCTACCAACCAATCAAACCCTGCTCAAATAAGGCAAGTCCAAGCTGTAGCCAGTCAAGTTATTTCTACATCTCACTTCTGTTTTGTGCCCACAAATACCACCTGGCAGAGCCCTGCCATGAGGCAGAGCCCCCTGAGCTCCTGGTTTTGCCAGCTGACAGGTTGATGAAGTGTTCTTTGTTTGATTAAAATTTATCAAATTTAATTTGCCTATAGCTTTTATTTCAACTATATATAAATTAATATTACACGCATACACAATGTTACCACACCATACATAAAGTTTTGCCACAAACTTCGCTAGCTTAGTAAAATATCTTGAATAGGAAGGGGGAGTTTCTAATCAAAGATGGTCACCCCTGTAGTAAGAGATTAACCACAGGTGAGAAGTTGAAGGTGGAGACCAGCTAGGAGGCTACTGAAAACAACAGGCAAGCAAGAATCAGGGGAGGACAGCAAACTGGGGGGTGCACCCTTAACTTTTTAGCCTCCCCTAGGTTCAAGGGCAGATCTTACTTACACCCTGAGAGAGATCCTGGGTGTTCCCCGCATTGCTGAAGTGATCTACCTCCAGGGCCACAATCTTCCCGGTCTTCATGAAGCCGACCTAGTAAAAGGAGTGATTATTCAACAATGCCCTTCTCTCTGCCCCAATCCTTCCCTCTTGCTTATGCCACCTGAGAAAGCAGAGAAGTCAAGAACCTTGTATCTAGCCAGGAAAGGATGTCTACCACCAGTTATCAGCATGTCCTCATCACGGTCCAGCATGCAGCGCACAGGGCGACCTGTCCTGAGGGGGAAACCAAGAAGGTTAGACGCCCGTGAGCCCTCGGCAGTCCATGCCCGTGAGTCCCTGCCACGCAAGCAGCGAGGAGGCACTCCTTTTCCATCCACACACTGAGCACCAGCCTCTTTGCTGTGCAGGTTCTGTGTTGGCTCACACAGGGAGTATCACGATGGAGGCCATGTCTTAAAGCCCAGGGAATGAATTCACAGCCAGGTAAAAGGGATAAGATGAAGACATTTCGGTCAGTGAGTGAAGAGACAGTTGAGGTGACCCTCACTCTTATATCCAGGGGTCCTAAACACAGAAAGCTGTGAGCAGTCAAAGCAAGGGAAACTACTTCCTACACGGTGAGAACCCAGAAGGCCTTCCTGACTGAGCCGGCCTGGCTTCCCAGCACTTGCTGGGGGAAACTCACTTGTAGGCAGCCAAAGCCACAGCAGTGGACACCACAGTGCTCCGGGTCTCCTTCCCGCCAAAGCCTCCTCCCATCCTCTTCACCCGCACGACGATCCGGTTTGCGGGAACACCCAGCATCTGAGCCACGAAGCTCTACGGGAGGAAGGGATGGGAATGCGCACCGATGGATCCTTTGGACCCTTCCCGGGCCTGACCACCCCCACTTCCTCCTGCCCCACCTTGCATGGGCTCAAGTGCCACTGTGAATTCTGGAATTCCTAGAGTGAAAGTACCCCTTCTCTTCCCATGGGTGGCGCCAGGGTCCAGTACCCATCTTCCACTGGAGACTGGACTCAGGCCACTCAGACCCTTGTTTTGAACCAGAGGGGCAAGATAGTGGGATACTTTCAGAGCCCGAATCATTCCGTCTGGGTGGGGCTGCTCGGCCAGAAAGGTGTAACCACCTGCCGACAGGCTGGAAGCCACTATCCTGCACAGGCAGTTGAGAATTGGTGGATGGTCCCCTCAGCTATCACTTAGGCCCACCCTTCACTTTAAAGATGAGAAACTTGGCCAGGTCGTGTCTTGACCGAGGACATATAGCGTTGCAATGATTCATGCTAAGGCTTCCCAGGGTTTGCAGAAGGAGTGAAGTAACCCTCACAGATGAGGAAACTGGGACAGAGAAAGTTATGTGGCAAGCCTGGTGACAGCACTTTGGAGTGACAGGATATGGCTCCAGATTCAGGGTGCCCACACCCCCTGCAGGACCAGCCCAGATCTCCCTGTTCCCATCTCCCAACCTGCTCTCTTGGCCCGCTAGGACTCCCTGGTCACCGCCCCAGGGTTGCAGAGAATCTAAGATCACCTACCTGGGTTTTCATGGTGTTCTGTGTTCCCACAAAGAGCTCCATCTCTCCTGCCTCGCCTTTTGGGACAGCAATGGTGCAGTTGGTCTCTAGATAGAAGTGTTCCTGACCACCAATGTACAGCTCCCCTGGTGAAGCAATGAGAGCCCTCCGTGAGCACAGTGCTACAGAGTGGTATGTTTGATGCTAAGGAGCGTGTGTGCTCTGCTCACAGGGGACATCTGCATTTCCCAGCTTGGGTGCAAGAGTCTCAAAATCTTAGCAATCTGGGATTTATGTCTCTTCCCCTATTCCACACCCCAGTAAAGAGACCAGAACAGTATGGAAATACAGCAGGTGTGAAGCCCACAGCCAGTGGAGATCAGGGGTCTCTACCACTGTCATTGGTATCCGCGTTTAGAAAAGATAAAGAAGGAATATCAGAGATATGGTTGAAATGCTGAAAATGGGAGTACCTTCCAGAACTAAAGCAATCAGACCTGTTGGAGAATCAGTTCGTTTGCTTGCTAGTGACCTAGCAATGCCCTGACAGCCAGTGTAGAAAGCATACAAAGAGGGCTGATCGGTAGCCTTCTCTTGGGCTGGGAGCTGTGGGCCTGATTTCTCAGAGTCACGGTGAAGAAAGTATAGTGAGCATTGAAAGCTAGCAGAGAAGAGGAAGAAGCTCCTTCGGGAGTCTGTGTGGGTAGCAGACCCAAAGATGAGCACAGATGTCACCATCATCTTCCCTAGACAGTCTTGCAAATGTACAACCTAAGATCGCTTAGGTATATCCAGCCCGGAGACAGAAGAGTAAAGAATAAAACAGGGAAGCTCCGTCCCAGCCAACTGGAGTGTTTCCTTCCAGATGCCAGAGGGGATCCTGTGTTACAGAAGGGTGACCACCGCTTCCCTGCTCAAGGGCTCCACAAGTATCTCTAGCTGAGAGCCATGCCATCCCTAATGTCACGCAGTGTATCTGTACCTGAGACAACGTTGTCAGCTTCAGAAAACCCCTTCTTGAGGTCTCCCTTCTCGATCTTCAGCTCAGAGCCATAGAAGGAGTTGTTCTTTATGGCATCCTGAGGACCAAAAAGAAGCTTCAGCCACGTGGCTTTTGGAAGGAGGAAGATGGCCTCTCTCTTCTCACATAAGCCTCCCTATGAGTTCGTTCACAGACTTAAAGCAAGCTCTGCTGTAGCCCAGGCAATCATGTCCTTCTGTCCATCACCTTAGTAGTAGGCAAACAATCCTGAACCTCCAGAAAAACAAGGCATCCCAGAGTGAACCAACTGTGACTGAAATTTGGGGAAAGAGGATCTCAGTGTGGCTGTTACTGGAATGGACCTAAGATCATGAAAGGGAAGGCATCATTGGAGCAAAAATTACAGGGCTGGAGGAAATTTTAAAAGCCACTTACAGACGTCCCTTAACTTATGATAGGGTTGCACCACAACAAATCTATGGCAAGTTGAAAATATAATACGTCAAAAATACATTTAATTTGCTTAATTTCCAGAACATCAAAGCTTTACCCTAACATACTCAAGGCACAATAATCAGGCAAACTGATCTAACACAAACCCTGTTTGAAAATACAGTGTTGGCATCTTATGATTTATCATTACGAGTATGCAAGTGAGAAGCAGAATGGTTGCAGTTCACAATGGTTCTCACACCACTGCGAAGCTGAAAATCCAAACAATCGTCTGTAGCTAAATTCCCCCATGGCACCCAACTTGGAGGGCAGGAGCTCACTCCTCTACACAAGCAGCTCATCCTCAGTTACCTCCATTGTGATAATGGCCGGAAGGTCTTCGTAGGTGATCTTCACCCCAAGAGCAGCTCTCTGTGCGTGCTCTGGGGTGTCAGTGACCACAGCACCAATGACATGTCCAACACAGGTGACCTAGAAGCAGGGAGAGATTGTAAAAGAACATAGCTGAGGAGCTGGAGAGGTGGCTCAGTGGTTGAAGGTGATTGCCAGCAAAGCCTGGCATGTAAAGCCAGAAGCACAAACTGAACCACGCATCTGGAGTCCTTTTGTGGTGGCAAGAGGCCTTGGGGACCCATTCGCTCTCTCTCTCTCTCTCTTTTTCTCACTCTCTCTCTCATTGCAAATAAATAAATTAGAATATTGCTAAAGAATATAATTGTTCTTTTAAAGAAAAAAAAAGAACATAACTACAAATTATTTGTGGTTTGTTCCAAGAAGCAAAGGATGTCACTACTATTACAATCAGAGGCCATTTTGGGGATGTCCTGGGGCTTTTGTTTCCTTAGCCTACTATCTGAGGTTATATGCCTCTTCATAAGAATTCATTAGAATTGGTACAATAAGACATAGAGATCAATGGCCAATTCTGGTACATTGGTTACCCATGTCTTCCATGGGCAGTGTGGGAGACACGGTACCAGGAAGTCTGCTTGTCAATGCTGATCTGCTCCAACCACCTTGGTCGCCCTGTGCAGGGTCTGGAGACCCAAGAGGTAAGCTCACGACTGGATGATGGCTCCTTTGTAGCTCAGTCTTGGCCTAGACTCTCATCTCCAGCATTTTTCTGCCTCATCACTCTCTTAGGTGCCACCTCCCAGGTTGATGACAAAGGGCCTCAAATGCCACCATCATGTCTCACACTTCATCTAGGCGTCCCAAAGCTGTAGTTCACAAATGGTGGTTCTTAGACTTGATGACACTTTTCAATGTATAGGATAGTGATTGTCATTTTCTTTTTAAAAAAATTCAGTTCCATGAAACATAATAGTTACCCTTAAGTGATAATTTTAATCAATATCCACCAAAAATAAACAAAAAACCCCTGCTATCCAGTTTAACATTTTATATGGATTTCTCACAATATGAACCATGGCTTAGCATGCGAGCAAGCCTGTGATAATTACCTCGGAAGGACACAAAGGAGTTATTGACACAGCTGGCGTTGTAGTCACCTTCTCACTGCTGCATAAAGCACCAGACCCAAAGCAGATGATGGGAGAAAAGATTTTTATTTTGGCTTCAGTCTTGAGAGGAAGCTTCATGATGGCAGAGGAAAGTATGGCATGAGCAGGGGCCAGACATCACCTCTGCCAGCAGCAGGAGAGTGAGCAGCTAACCCAGGCAAGCTAGGGGCCACTAAACTTCAAGGTCCACTCCCAGGGGACACACCTCCTCCAGCAAGGCTCCACCTCCCCAAAATGCCACCTGCTGGGGACCAAGCACTGAGAACAGAGTGTGTGGGGGACACCTGATTCAAACAGGCAGTGGCTCTCTAGTATTGCTTGCTTGTTATCTCGTCGATTGTCTTGAAACAAGATGCCAGCAATACTATGGAGCCCCCATGTCTTTTAAATATTTTTATTTTTACTTGTTTATTTGACAGAGAGAGAGAATGGGTGCACCAGGGCCTCCAGCCACTGCAAATGAACTCCAGACATGTGCGCCCCCTTGTGCATCTGCTAACGTGGGTCCTGGGGAATTGAACTTGGGTCCTTTGGCTTTGCAGGCAAACACCTTAAGCACCAAGCCATCCCCCCAGGCCACCCTCGGGTTTCATATTTGTAGCTTTCTATTCTTTCCTTCACATTTGTATCAACGAAAAGGTGAGTTTACCCCTCACCAGTGCCCACTCACATCTAATTTGCAATATTTGGTCAGTACTAAAATTATAAATTGACCATCAGGGAACTATCCTGTGTGCAAAATGTAAGGAGTTTTATAACAACTGTCTTAAGGGTTTGGAAACTGTTGTTGCAGAAGTCCATGTAGTTGAAATCGATCAACAAACATTCATAAAAGTAGGCTATTTACACATAGTGGTGGTATTGTGATTGCTTCTCTACTTAGTTTATTTAATGCGTTCCTGTTTTCTCTTTATAAAGTGGCTTAAAATTATACATTAGCAGCCCAATTATTAATTCAAATACAGCCACCAGCCTTTTGGCAAGGTGTCATTCTACTACGTATAAACAGCAGTCACCAATTAAATAAACAAGCAACATATTCCATCTGTTTGTGGACTGTCATGGACACTGATCAGTGGAGATTGACAGAATATATTTGAGGTTAGGGCACAAATGAAAACTTCACGATTTAATACATTTATCTCAGAAGAAAAATCCAAGTTTACCTTATCTTTTGCAAAGACTGTTTCATCACTGCAAATGCCCGTCACATTGCTCCCAGGAATATCATCTGCTGAGAGGAAACAAACAAAGCCTGGCACCTTCTTAGCCTCCGAGGTGTCTATGGACCTGCGAGAGCAAGCAAGGTGAGTGGTCAGCTCAGCAAACCGAAGCAAGAGGCGCTTTACCTGGCTTGGATGACCTGCCCACATTTAATGTCCTTCCTCCATCCTAATTCCTTTCTTCCTTTATCTTCTTTTCTATTAAGTCAGTTCAATTCTATTCTTGGGATGTTGATTCAATGTCACCATGGGTCATCCACTGGGTCAGATGCCTCTGGGAATCTAAAAGGATCAAGACTTCCATTGCCACCACCAATCAGATACTGTGCCTGGTCTGGTCTCCAAGTTCAAAGAAGCCACGTCTTACTGAGCAGCATTGGCTCTGGAAAGTCCAGGCTAAGGTCTTCCTCAACAAGATCCAGCACCAATCTGAGGGCCTTCAGCTGTGCCATGGATCCCGTGGCCCTGAACATCTGTACACAGCCTCCCTGTCCACATATTATAGTGCTATGACATAGCAGCAGAGCATCCTAGACACAAGCGGAACAGACCTCAAAGTGGGGAGGGCACCTGGAGTTTACCAGCTATACTGTCTCCCAGGCTGAGGCAGCTCAGGGAACGGTCTGGAAGCTGTCCTGAAAGAAGCAATTCCAAACAACTCATCCTCACAAGAAACCCCGGGAGTGAACTTCGCGACCCCCCGCATGGGTCGAGGGGAGCTCCAGCTCTGGGGGAGCTAGCTTGTCCGAAGTCACTCAGCCAGAAAGTGACAAAACTGGGATCCGAGCCAAGGTGAGTGGGGAGGACGCGAGAGTCGGCGCAGCTTCTGCCCTGCGGAGCACGAGCAGCGCAGAATTGTCAGGGTCACGCGCGCACTCCCCCCCCACGCCCGCTCACACCCTGCCTGCATGAAGGGCGCTGACGTGTAGACTCTGTGAGTCAGGGTTCTGCCAATGCGGGCGCAGGAAAGGAGAAAAGCAAGAGAATTTACACCTAGCTGGCAGCCATGTCAACCAAAACCAACGTTACCTTCCATGGGCTGGAAAATCTTTGTCTTCTACATACTCTGTCTAACCCACCATTCTTGAAGCCTGTCTGCAGGCTAGGAGTCTCCAGGAGAAAAGACATTGATGAGGAGACCAACCCTGGGTCCAGAGGGAGGGATTTTCCTGCTGTCCTACTCAGCTTGAACATCAGCAGTCACACGGCCCAGTTCCTAATGCAATTTGGCCTCCAATAGATTGCCACCTGCCAGCTATAGGGCGTTGGGCAAGTATCTTCCCCTGCTTGTGCCCCAGTTTCCTGGGCCAGAGCAGGAACATACCAGGACCTGCCCAAGGGCTCTTGTGAAGAATGAAAATGGGGCTGGAGAGATTGCTTAGTGGTTAAGGTGCTTGCCTAAAGCCTAAGGACCCATGCTTGACTCCAGATCCCACATTAGCCAGACGCACAAAGGTGAGGCAAGCACAAGGTCACATGAGACCACTAGGTGGTACAAGCATCTGGAATTCAGCTGCAGTGGCTGAGGCCTTGGTGAGCCAATTCTCTGTTTCTCCCCCCCGCCCCACCCTCTCTCTCTCGCTGTCTCTAAATAAATAAATAAATAGTGATGAATGTGCCCATAAATACTTAAAACTGAGTGTCAAACTCTGAACATCACCTAAACATCAAGCATTACTGTTCTTACTGTTTCTGTTATTATTTTTGAAATGCAATTCTTTTTTAGGCCCAACAGACTGGCCTTTTTCTGAGAAGGAGGGAGAGAGAGAGAGAGAATTGGTGAACCAGGGCCTCCAGCCACTGTAATAGAACTCTAGATGTGTGTGCCCCCTTGTGCTTATGTGCGACCTTGTACATCTGGCTTATGTGGGATCTGGAGAGTTTAACATGGGTCCTTGGGCCTTGCAGCCAAACACCTTAACCGCTACACCATCTCTCCAGCCCTGAAATGCAATTCTTGCTGTGCAGTCTTTTGGCAGTTAACAGATGCATATACATGGTGGTTATTATCTTCTGGGTGCTATGTGGACACAATCAGTGATCGTCACAAACACCCCGTCAGGGAGAAACCAAGACCTTCAGAGCACGGGTACGGCGCTCAGCGGCTAAGCCCTGGAGCAGGGATTCAGCGCTGTCTCTGTAACACCAAGGCCAGGCTCTTCCCTGGAATGTTAATTGAAGTTCTCCAGAAGTGCTGCATAGATGTCTAGCCCGGTCTCCAAATGCAAGTCTAACCAGGTCTTATTCAGAGCCTGTCGGCCACGTTCCTGGTTTCTCCAGCCATGCGCCCCATTCCCAGGCTTCCCAGATACGGCCCCTGCTGCCTCCCTAACGTCAGCCCCTCCGTGCTCCTCCCAGCAGACCTTCTCAGGAGCCGTGCTCAGAGCTGGGGCCTCTCCTACTGCTCGTCTGCTCCTCCGGGGCAGCAGCACTCACGTGATCTTGGCATGGGCGCGGGTGCTGGTGACGAGCCGGAGCGCCAGCTCGTTCTCATAGCAAGGGATGTCATCACAGTACACAGCCTCCCCCGAGGCTTGCATGCCCGCAGCGAGGTGAGGCAGGGGCCTGCCCACCATGTCTTCCTCGGGCTGATCCTTGGGCACCTCCTGCAACAACATGGCCACCAGTGAGGCTGAGCTGCTGAGAACCCCCCCCCCCCCCACAGATCTAGGGGACAATGGGGAGAACTTGAAGCCAAGTGGGTTCGGTTGGGTAAGACACAAGGGGCTTTAGAGGCGAGACCAACAGAAGGGCGCCAAAGCAGTCCCTGACCAGGGTGCTGACGGTGTGGCCACGTCAAGGAAACAAAAACCTCAAAAGCCTGTTCTTAATGTGCATTAGCCAGGGACTGGGTTATGCTACATTCACACAGGGGAAATATATGCAGTCATTAAATCTATTTTTGAATAATTTTAAGTAGTAGAAACGAATACTTACATGAAGTATAATGGCATGATATAGGAGTTGGGGAAGTGACTTAATGAATAAAGGGTTTGCCGCACAGGCGTGAGGATGATTTGGACCCTGAGCACCCCTTATCTGCCAGGTGGGTGTGACAATCCCACCTGCAATCTCTTGCTCAGGTGTACGTGGGATCACTGGGGCAAGCTGTTTAGCTAGACTAGCCAAATCAGTGAGCCCTGGGTTCAACTGAGAGATCCTGCCTCAGAAAATAAGGGGGTGGGTGACCAAGGAAGACACTGACACCCACATTAGCGCACAAGGCACTGTGTGTGTGCGTTTATGTATTCTGACTCTGTACAGAAATACACGCGACAAGTATATGTGCATATTCTGTATATTGCTGGCAAAATAGAAATAGGAAATATAGCTTTCTCTTGGATTTATGATTTGGATAACTTATTTCCATCGCTATGCTTTTCTGTATGTCTTAATGCTTACAATTGTTCATTTTATAATAAAGTTCTATTTTTCCTGTTTTTAAGAATAATAAAGTATCTAAGGCTTACTGAGCACTTATTATATACCAGGAATTATCTAAGCATTTTTTTTCATAGAACTGGGGGTCAATCCCAGGACTTTGCCCCTGCCACTGATCTATACCCCCAGTCAAAGAAATCTACTTTTATAAAACATTCCATCCTCAGTTGATGCATAAACAAGTGCATGTACAGCTGGGTGTGATTAACTTGTCCAGGAAGCACCGAGAAGGTATGTAATGAGTCCAAAGTCACACAGATACAAAATGTCAAAGTTAGGGTTCAAATCCAGGCAGATATGGCGCAGAACTGTATGCAAGGCCCAATAAATTACAGTTTATGGGACAAACCTGAGCCATTGCTTGGTTTTGTAGTTACTGGAACTCAGCACACTAATTCCTTTTTTTTTTTTTTTAATTATTGTTGTTTGGTGTAGAGATAAGGCTTTTTGTGTCCCAGGCTGGCCTCAACCTCACTATGTAGCCAAGGATAACCTTGAGTTCCTGATCCTCTTCTCTCTACCTCCTAAGTAAGAGAAGTACAGATTTTTCACCAGTCTGGCTCGAGCAGTTCTGGAGAATGGAACCCAGGATCTCGTGCGTGCAAGGCCCCCAAGCTCCTGTTCATTCACATGCTACCAACTGCTCTGGGCTTCAGAGACAGAGTTGACAAGTCGCAATAGTGACTGTATGATCCAGAAAGCCAAGAGTGTTTATAGGAAAGACTTGCTGACCCTTCACCTAATTCCTCTCAGAGGAACGCAGCTGGTGGAATGATGTGAGTACATGCACGTGCACGCACACTCCAGACCTCTCAGAGAGACACAGCTGGGAGGATGATGTGAGTACACGCACGTGCACGCACACTCCAGACCTCTCAGAGAGACGCAGCTGGGAGGATGATTTGAGTACACGCACGTGCACGCACACTCCAGACCTCTCAGAGAGACGCAGCTGGTAGGATGATTTGAGTACACGCACGTGCACGCACACTCCAGACCTCTCAGAGAGACACAGCTGGTAGGATGATATGAGTACACGCACGTGCACGCACACTCCAGACCTCTCAGAGAGACGCAGCTGGTGGAATGATGTGAGTACACGCACGTGCACGCACACTCCAGACCTCTCAGAGAGACACAGCTGGTAGGATGATTTGAGTACACGCATGTGCACGCACACTCCAGACCTCTCAGAGAGACGCAGCTGGGAGGATGATGTGAGTACACACACGTGCACACACACTCAAGACCTCTCAGAGAGACGCAGCTGGGAGGATGATGTGAGTACACGCACAAGCATGCATGCTCAAGAAGACTTCTAAATTTTCACATTAACACCACAGAAGGAGTAGAATAAACAAAATGATTTTTTTTTTTTTGCATTTAAGGAACAGGTATACATAATAGTCCAATCCTAAGAGAAAAATTTAGGCCAATAAGACTTATATAGACACATTGGCAGCACCACCTTGGCATGACCACCACCATCTTTGCCAGCTATTTATACAAAGGAAAGAGTCTTTTGCATCTGCATTCAATTCAAGTTGGTCACCTGCCAGCTGTCACCAAATATGGCCGCATGACTCAGATATTAAACAGGACACATATACTCACTTGGAAGAGCTGGATGTTGGACGGAGGGTCCTTCTGAAAAAGCAGGGTGGCACTGGCGAAGGTGGGCTCCAGTTTACCACACCTCTGTGGGGGTGAGAAAACACAGGCGGCCATGACCATGCTGCGTCATTGACACCCTCTTTGCTGTCCTCAGTAATAAAGGTGGCAAGTGTGCCCCTCATTCTACAGGTTGACTGGACACCCAAGTGGGTTCTTAGAAAGCAGTACTTAATAACTGCCTTGGCCTCACCTCCAGTCACCCCGTCCCTACCACTGAAGGCTTCATCCCAAAACCAACACTCCCGAAGTTCCCTCCTTCTACATGCAAGCAAGCTGTGCTGAAAGGCCTCCCTGCCCCCAACTCCATGGGAGGTATTTAATGATATGGAGGATGCTCGTAATACTAATTCAAGGAACACACAGGGTGCCTAAAGCCCCTTACGCAGCAGCATCCTCAGTTTGATCAAGAAACAATATCTCCAGATCAAAACACAGCCCATGCCCCTTGCAGGCCCTCTCCTCAGCTCCCAGAGCCCATGCCCCTGCCTGTCCTCTCCCAGGATGTCCTAGCCCCTGCTTTTCTGTCCTCAGCTACTGAGAGGAGGTTTGTGACACCCAAGCATGGAGCTGAGGAGAGCACCCGGCCTGGCCCGCACTCACATCTTCGGGGATCTCTTTGCCCAGCTTCTGAAGCACCGTCAGGTAGAACTTCAAGAAAAAGCTGAGGGTGAGGGTGCGGCGGAACTCCACCATGCCACCGGGGGCATCTGGGGCCAGATGCAGCTCCTCTGCCAGGCCTGCGCACACATCCCGCAGCAGCTCCTCATTCCAGAACCTACCAAAGAGTGGGGAGTGGACTGCTTGCCCCCTTACCCCCATCATGTGGTGGAGCGCAGTGCCCAAGGCCTCTGGCTCAAGCAGACCTCGGGTCAAACTCTGGCTCACATGCCTGGAACTGCAAGTGACTTAACCCTTGCTGGGCCTCAGTCTCCTCATAGTGAAAAGCGCATAGAATGTTTTGTGTGTGTTCATTTTTATTTATTTACTTGAGAGTGACAGAGAGAGAAAGAGGCAGAGAGAGAGAGAGAAAGAGGCAAAGAGAGAGAGAATGGGTGCGCCAGGGCCTCCAGCCACTGCAAACGAACTCCAGATGCATGCGCCCCCTTGTGCATCTGGCTAACGTGGGCCCTGGGTAGGCTTCACAGGCAAGCGCTTAAATGCTAAGCTGTCTCTCCAGCCCACATAGAATTTTTTAAAAGCACAAAAATAACCATCACATCTACTGAGCTTTTCACCAGGTGCGAGGCACTGGACTAAGAGCTGTATATGATCTGCGACTGTTCATTGAATTAAAGACCAGAGCCGGGAGCTAGCTCACACCCACTTTACCACTGGGAAACTCGGGCAGAAGGAGATCACATAAGTTGTGTGACTCACGCCGTCAGTGTCAGAGCCAAGCAATCAAATTCCAAGTGAAGCTTTACCTGTCCCAGGTGGTCATTGTAAAGGTTACATAGGACAGCGCCATGAAGAACATGGAACCGTGGTTGCTGCGTGACAGCCGTGGTAAAAGTAGCAGGATTAATGACAGGAGCTCTAATCGCCGTGGTGGCAGTGTCGGTAGTCATGGGGTCATAATGCTGGAGGCGGCTGGCAGCAACATTACTACCCACAATGCTCTCTGTGGCA
Organism: Jaculus jaculus; assembly: GCF_020740685.1. Taxonomy (NCBI): domain Eukaryota; kingdom Metazoa; phylum Chordata; class Mammalia; order Rodentia; family Dipodidae; genus Jaculus; species Jaculus jaculus. The sequence goes on from NC_059106.1 coordinate 168,387,980, forward strand.
GCCAGCAGCAGCCAGCCATGGTGGCAGCCACAGTAATTGTAACTACAAAAGCAGAAGTGGGAACCGTGGCAGAGGCGGCGGCACCCCACGCGACCACGTAAAGTCGAATGAGTAGTCATGGTAACACTGCTGCGCGTCCTCAGAGCCAGCAGCAGCAGCAGCAGAGAGGGCGACAGAGAGCCTCACAAGTGGCCTCAGGGAGAAACCAAGACAGCAATGTCCCAGGTGACATAAAAGTCATACTTAGCCATGCTCATAGCTCAACATGGGGCCAAGAGCAATAGCGGCAGTATTAACAGCGACAGCGGTGAGGTGGACGTGAGGACCGCACGGACGGTGCCGGGGGAGCGTCCAGGACACCAGCGTTGGCAGTAGAGGGACAGTGGTGGTGGTAACAGCAGCAGCCTCGGCGGCGACCGAGCCACAGAGGTGGTTTGCTGTGGGTGACACCAGCCATGGTGATGATAGCAGCTGTGAGAGCCCAGCAGCGATACCAACAGCGACAGACACAGCATTCGTGGGCTGGAGGGATGGCTCGGCAATTAAGGCGTTTGCCCGCAACACCAAAGGACCCAGGTTCAATTCCCCAGGACCCAAGTAAGCAGATGCACAAGGGGGCGCATGCGTCTGGAGCTCGTTTGCAGCGGCTGGAGGCCCTGGTGCAGCCATTCCCTCTCTCTGCCTCTTTTCCTTTCTGTCTAATGAAGTAAATAAAATAAAAATTTTTTAAAGAAACAGCATTCACAGGAGCAGCAGCAGTAGCTGTCGCTGCAACACAGCAGCATCAACGGTAAGAAGAGGCTGGAGTGACCCTGGCAGGGATGGGAGCAGGACAGCAGCGGTCATGCTGAGGTCATGCGTCACTTAACAACCGGGATACGTTCAGACAACGTGGTCTTGGGGATTTCTTCCCGGTGTGCACATCATGGGATGCTTACACAAAGCTACAAGGCAGAGCCTACTACCTAGGCCACGTAGCAAGGCCCATCACTCCTACGCTCCAACATGGACACCGCGTCACTGAACGGAATGCAGTGGGCCGACGGCAACACAGCGGGAAGCTTGTGCACTTGAAGAGTCCAGTGGAAATGCCAGGCCATCGTTACAAAAGGTCTAGAAGAGGAGCCCCTGCTGTTGTCTGGCTAATCGGAGACGTTGCGTCTAGCAAGTAGGCCTCTACATAGTTATGTTCATGCGCGTGACATAGAGATGTTCTCAGCGTTGGTCAGAGGGGCTTCTGTTGGCAGTTGGCAGTGACCACTGGCGGGGTGAGGAGGGGACTCAAAAGTCGTCAGATCGCTGACTGGGACTGAGTGCTCCGTGAGACACCAGCAGCGCCCTGCGCAGCTCGCGGGAGAGGAGGCGGAAAGAGCCACAGAGTCAGCGCGGGAAACAGTGCTATGTGACGGTGTCTCGGGGATATGACAAGGCCACCGCGTTCACGACCTCCCAGTGACTGTCCACACAAGGTGATGGGGCGGTGCATGAGGCCCCCCGTTCCTCCCGGCGGGGTTCCTAATGGTCGCTGGGGGCGGGGAGGCATTTTCTGCAGTGGTGAAGCCACTGATAAGTTGCACGCGCTCTGGTAAGCCGTCCCCACCCCTGCGTGTGCAAGCAAGCCTAATTAAACTTAGTGGATCTCTCCCTCCCTCTCTCTCTCCCCTGCCCTTCTCTCTCACACACACACACAAGAAAAAAAAGATATCAAAATAGAAGAGGGACTCGTTGGGAAGAAAGGAGGCAGTGGAAGAGAAATAGAGAAAGTGAGCTGGAGAGATGGCTTAGCAGTTAAGCGCTTGCCTGTGAAGCCTAAGGACCCCGGTTCGAGGCTCAGTTCCCCAGGTCCCACGTTAGCCAGATGCACAAGGGGGCGCACATGTCTAGAGTTCCTTTGTAGTGGCTGGAAGCCCTGGCTCGCCCCTTCTCTCTCTCTCTCTCTATCTGTCTTTCTTTCTGTGTCTGTCGTTCTCAAATAAATTTTTTAAAAAAATTTAAAAAAAGAGAGAAATAGAGAAAGTGGATAATCAAAGGTATTGGGAGAGGATTGTGATCAAAATACATTTATATACATGTACAAAGATTGGCAATAAATAAAACTTTACGACAGGATTTTTGTTTTCAGCTCCAGAAACAATTTTTCAGGTCGATTCAGGACTGCTGTCATGTTGTGCTCTGTTGAAGACCAGAACTTAGTAATCCTGCGTGTGGCAATATCGCCGGCAGTGCGGGCAGAGTGAGTAATCGCGGCACCGACAGCAGACGGGCAGCGGCAGCCCCGTACAAGGAGGGGCAGCAGTCACGCCACACTGCAGGAGCCTCAGTCAAGGCAGTGGCCCACCTTCACCACACTACCAGCTCTTACCTGGACAGCTGCCTCTGGGTGGTCTTGAGAGCAGAAATGGTCCTGTTGGCCATTCCCCCATAGCAAAGGGACAGCTCCTGGACCTCGGTGGTCTCTGGCTTAAACAGGACTCTCATGCCACAGGTCACCTTGGCAATGTCATCTTC